>NC_068355.1:91994801-92077301 GCF_020536995.1 Dreissena polymorpha | reverse complement strand
ATTAAATTTCCACATAAATTCCAAAGTGAAGCAGACAACTGCGCTAGTGTCAACAGAACACTTTTATTAATGTAATTTATTTTAGAAAACAATCTTTCACATGCTCCCGATTTTCAGAAAAGTTTGCATGAACAATTCTAGCATAAGATCTGTGCAAGTCAGGTGATATGCAAATGTTCAGTAGGAATACCCCGTCCCGATGGGATGTTTATTTCAGGAAATCTATTATAAAATTTATTTATCTAAATTATTTGAACAAATGTCGAACGATTGTGTTTATGAAAATCTTGAGTAATTTTATGTGCCTATGTTGCTCAAAAGAAGAATGACCAATAGAACAGAAACTTGTTAAAGTTTAAAAAGAAGTTATGAACAAGTTTAATAACTGTTTTGAGTTGATATAAAATATGTTGAGTGGATCAAATTATTAAGATTGTCCTCTTAACGTGACACTTTACTATTTCAGTAGTGTTTTTTTTCTCATATGGAAAGCAAAACTGTGTTTATCGATTGTCAATTATGTCTTCCCCTGACCATTTAGTGACTCAGAGTACAGACCCTGAAATTCTGTGAGATGCATTTTAATGGGTAATTGTAATTGGACATCAATTTGTCTATGTGTCGTTTGAACATGCAGAGAGTAGTCCATAATTCCTTACATTGAACAGTGTTACAACCTTTATGCTGTGCACAGCCACAGTGATGCCGCCAAATTTCAGGTAATTTCCCTCAAATCAGCCTATAAAATATTCGAATGTATTAATTTGTGCCTTCTGGAATTATTTAGAGGTCATTCAAGTTGAAAAGCTGATAAAAACAGCTACACCGAAAAAGCGCATTAGTGTTCTATACCAATCTTAAGGTCAGATACCGGTTGACACTCAACTCACCACATGGTCAGCTCGACCCCATTTAGGTCAACACGTCCAAAAGTCAACTCGTCCCATGGTCAACTCGTACCTTATTCAAACTATTCATTTGGCAATGAGCTCCAGACGGGTAATTTATGCAAACACATAAATAAGAAACACATCAATAGAGTTTTAGCATTTTTATTTCACAACTTTCACAAAATAACAAAGTTTTACACCATGGACAGAATGACACAGCTGTTTTGATAAAAACAGCATTTTTATGTCCCCCACTATAGTAGTGGGGGACATATTGTTTTTTGCCCTGTCTGTTGGTCTGTTGGTTGGTTGGTCTGTTGGTTGGTTTGCGCCAACTTTAACATTTGCAATAACTTTTGCAATATTGAAGATAGCAACTTGATATTTGGCATGTATATGTATCTCGTGGAGCTGCACATTTTGAGTGGTGAAAGGTCAAGGTCATCCTTCAAGGTCAAAGGTCAAATATATGGGTCAAAATCGCTCAATTAATGTACACTTTTGCAGTATTTTAATATTCAAGATAGCAACTTGATATTTGGCATGCATGTGTATCTCATGGAGCTGCACATTTTGAGTGGTGAAAGGTCAAGGTCAAGGTCATCCTTCAAGGTCAGATGTCTAATATATGTGGCCAAAATCGCTCATTTTATGAGTACTTTTGCAATATTGAAGATAGCAACTTGATATTTGGCATGCATGTGTATCTCATGGAGCTGCACATTTTGAGTGGTGAAAGGTCAAGGTCATCCTTCAAGGTCAGAGGTCAAATATATGTGGCCAAAATCGCTAATTTTATGAATACTTTTGCAATATTGAAGATAGCAACTTGATATCTGGCATGCATGTGTATCTTTTGGAGCTGCACATTTTTAGTGGCGAAAGGTCAAGGTCATCCTTCAAGGTCAAATATATGGGTCAAAATTGCTCATGTAATGTCACTTCTGCAATATTGAAGCTAGCAATTTTATATTTGAAATGCATGTGTATCTCATGGAGCTGCACATTTGAGTGGTGAAGGGTCAAGGTCATCCTACAAGGTCAAACGTCATATAGGGGGACATTGTGTTTCACAAACGCATCTTGTTAATTCAATATTTTCACATAAAAAACAAAGTTGTACTACATGGACAGTTTATTTTGCAGTTCTTCGGGTGTTTTCAGGCACATGGCTTGGTTTGGTGTTGAGCTGTTTCAGCACATCAGTCGCGGACACTTCGCCTCGTCTGTACAATGCATACAGCCGGGATAGCTGGCCTTGCATTGAGGTTTGATGGAGTCGCTGGAACCTAGTGAGTTACAGCTCCCTAACACAGCGGGGATATCTGGCCTTGCATCGAGGTTTGATGGCGTCGCTGGAACCTAGTGAGTTACAGCTCTCTAGCTGGCGTCGCTGGAACCTAGTGAGTTACAGCTCCCTAACAAGCTGGACATTCCTCAGCGCGATCTTTTCCTCGGCGGCTAGAATCCGCAGAAGCAGATAAAATGGAGGAGCATGCAGTCCCAGCTCTGCCATTGTTTTTAATTTTTCGTAGGTTGCTTTTAATATGTTTTATCAGGTTTTTGTTAGCAATTGTTATACGAAGGCAATATTATCATTAAAAGATGTAGAAAGCCTCATGACAAAGTCTTATGATATAAATATGTTTATTTAAAAATGGGTATATATTGAGTAATTGTTTACCTTCAACGTCTTTGTTGGTGCGAACGCTCTTGCCATACACAGACCAGCAAGGAACAGGTCAAGTTGATGACCTGAACCATGTTGAACGCATATACACCAATATGCCGTCTTAACAGCGTGGTGCAATGTCAGCAAGGGGCGTCGAAAACCTCGGTTATGTGTTCCGACAGCAGAAATGGGAGGCACAGCAGTTTTCATATGTACCCATAGGTTCAGCATTTGAAGAATACTTGGTAGTGAGTCCCTTATTGTCCCCTACCGGTTTCACCGGAGGGGACTTATGGTTTGTGCTCTGTCTGTCAGTCAGTCACACTTTTCTGGATCCTGCAATAACTTTAAAAGTTCTTAATATTTTTTTCATGAAACTTGTAACATGGATAGATGGCAATATTGACATAATGCACGTCATTTCATTTTGTTACTTCATCAAAAATTCTGGTTGCTATGGCAACAAATAGACTAGAAATACTACTGAAAATGGTGGTTTTTAGCCGGATTTTTTTCGAAAAATCTCGGCTTATAGATTGATGTTGTCGGGCGGGCGGGGGGGCGGGCGGGCGGGCGGCGTGCTCGAAAATGTTAAAGTTCTTATTTCATGGTATAACTTTGGTATGCTTGGACCTAGAGTCTTCAAACTTGACATGAAGGTTGGCCAGGATTAACAGATGACCACTGGTCATTTCAAGGTCATTCATTTGAAGGTCAAGGTCACTGTGACCTTCAATATAAAAAATGTTAAAGTTGTTATAACTTTGGTATGCTTGGACCTAGAGTCTTGAAACTTGACATGAAGGTTGGCCATAACTAGTTAGTAACCACTGGTCATTTCAAGGTCATTCATTTGAAGGTCAAGGTCACTGTGACCTTGAATGTAAAAATGTTAAAGTTCTTATTTCATGGTATAACTTTGGTATGCTTGGACCTAGAGTCTTCAAACTTGACATGAAGGTTTGCCAGGATTAACAGATGACCACTGGTCATTTCAAGGTCATTCATTTGAAGGTGAAGGTCACTGTGACCTTCAATATAAAAATGTTAAAGTTGTTATAACTTTGGTATGCTTGGACCTAGAGTCTTGAAACTTGACATGAAGGTTGGCCAGAACTAGTAAGTAACCACTGGACATTTCAAGGTCATTCATTTGAAGGTCAAGGTCACTGTGACCTTGAATGTAAAAATGTTAAAGTTGTTATAACTTTGGTATGCTTGGACCTAGAGTCTTGAAACTTGACATGAAGGTTGGCCAGAACTAGTAAGTAACCACTGGACATTTCAAGGTCATTCATTTGAAGGTCAAGGTCACTGTGACCTTGAATGTAAAAATGTTAAAGTTCTTATTTCATGTTATAACTTTGGTATGCTTGTACCTAGAGTCTTCAAACTTGAAATAAAGATTGGCCAGTACTAGAAGATGACCACTGGTCATTTCAATGTCATTCATTTGAAGGTCAAGGTCACTGTGACCTTAAATGTTAAAATGTTAAAATTGTTATAACTTTGGTATGCTTGGACATAGAGTCTTCAAACTTGACATGAAGGTTTGCAAGCACACTTAGATGACCACTGGTCATTTCAAGGTCATTCATTCTAAGGTCAAGGTCACTGTGACCTTGAATGTAAAAATGTTAAAGTTCTTATAACTTTGGTAGGTAAAAATGTTAAAGTTCTTATTCCATGTTATAACTTTGGTATGCTTGTACCTAGAGTCTTCAAACTTGACATAAAGGTTGGCCAGTACTAGAAGATCACCACTGCTCATTTCAATGTCATTCATTTGAAGGTCAAGGTCACTGTGACCTTCAATGTTAAAATGTTAAAATTGTTATAACTTTGGTATGCTTGGACCTAGAATCTCAAACTTGACGTAAAGGTTTGCAAGCACACTTAGATGACCACTGGTCATTTCAAGGTCATTCATTTCAATGTCATTCATTTGAAGGTCAAGGTCACTGTGAACTTAAATGTTAAAATGTTAAAATTGTTGTAACTTTGGTATGCTTGGACCTAGAATCTCAAACTTGACGTAAAGGTTTGCAAGCACACTTAGATGACCACTGGTCATTTCAAGGTCATTCATTTGAAGGTCGAGGTCACTGTGACCTTGGATGTAAATATGTTAAAGTTGTTAATACTTTGGTATGCTTAGACCTAGAGTCTTCAAACTTGATATGAAGGTTGGCCAGAACTAGTAGATGACCACTGGTCATTTTAAGGTCAAGGTCACCGTGACCTTGAATGTAAAAATGTTAAAATTCTTATTTCATGGTATAACTTTCTTATGCTTGGACTTACAGTCTTCAAACTGGACATGAAGGTTGGCCAGCACTAGTAGATGACAATTGGTCATTTTAAGGTCATTGAAGGTCAAGGTCACTGTGACCTTGAATGTTAAAAATTAAAAGTTGTTTTAACTTTCGTATGCTTGGACATGGACTTTGCCATGACTAACAGATGACCACTGGTCAAGAGAACAACTGGTCATTTTAAAGTCTTTCAATTGACAGTGACCTTAAATGTGAATATTTCAGTAATTTAAGTATTGCATTGACAAAAACACGAAAGGTACTTTCCTGTCATTTAAATAAAAAATCCGGCTTCAATGCGGTCATCTCCGACCGCGGAACTCTTGTCTGGATCATGTGATAACTTAAAAAGTTCTTCATATTTTTTACATGAAACTTGAAACGTGGATAGATGGCAATATGGACATTATGCATGTCATTTCATTTTGTACCTACGTCAAAAATTCTGGTTTGTATGGCAACAAATATAAAAAACATTCTGGCAATGGTGGAGCCGGTAGGGGACATATATTGCTTGGCAATAGTCTTGTTCTTTTTGGATGGAACAAGTGCGTGTTTGTGGTTCATTTGGCCTTGCTTGAATCCGTCATTGGTTTGTCTGACACGTGCTGGACATTTAGTTGTTTTGTTTCGTACGCTACCCACCCAAAGAGTTTCTTCTTTTGCTCCTGAATTATAATCGGTTCATATTAAAGACGGAGAAATTTTCAATAAAAGACATGTACACATCTTGAAATATGTGTGGATGACATACCTTCACAGTGAAAGTGTGACCGATGCTGTCTGACAACAGGTCTTTGCCTCGTTGGGATCCTCCCATTATTGTTTCATATGCTACAGGCCCATCCTCTGTGAACGACTCTGTAGGTGCGGCGTCTTCAAGGGACCTGGAATTATAATGCCCCCCTTCGTAGAAGAGGGGGTATATTGTTTTGCTCATGTCGGTCCGTCTGTCGGTCGATCCGTCCGTCCGTGCACCAGATGGTTTCCAGATGATAACTCAAGAACGCTTAGGCCTAGGATCATGAAACTTCATAGGTACATTGATCATGACTGGCAGATTACCCCTATTGATTTTCAGGTCACAGGTCAAAGGTCAAGGTCACAGTGACTCGAAATAGTAAAATGGTTTCCGGATGATAACTCAAGAATGCTAAGGCATAGGATCATGAAACTTTATAGGAAGATTGATCATGACTGGCAGATGACTCCCATTGATTTTCAGGTCAAAGGTCAAGGTCACAGTAACTCAAAATAGTAAAATGGTTTCCGGATGATAACTCAAGAATGCTTACGCCTAGGATCATGAAACTTCATAGGTAGATTGATCATGACTGGCAGATGACCCCTATTGATTTTCAGGTCACTAGGTCAAAGGTCAAGGTCACAGTGACTCGAAATAGTAAAATGGTTTCCGGATGATAACTCAAGAATGCTTATGCCTAGGATCATGATAATTCATAGGAACATTGATCATGACTGGCAGATGGCCCCTATTGATTTTCAGGTCACTAGGTCAAAGGTCAAGGTCACAGTGACTCGAAACAGTAAAATGGTTTCCAGATGATAACTCAAGAATGCTTACACCTAGGATCATGAAACTTCATAGGAACCTTGATCATGATTGGCAAATGACCCCTATTGATTTTCAGGTCATTAGGTCAAAGGTCAAGGTCACAGTGACTCGAAATAGTAAAATGGTTTCTGGATGATAAATCAAGAATGCTTAGGACCATGAAACTTCATAGGTACATTGATCATGACTGGCAGATGACCCCTATTAAATTTCAGGTCACTAGTCAATGGTCAAGGTCACAGTTGCTCAAAACAGTAAAATGGTTTCCGGATGATAACTCGAGAATAATTAGGCCTATGATCATGAAACTTCATAGGTACATTGATCATGACTTACCCCTATTGATTCTCAGGTCGCTTGGTCAAAGGTCAAGGTCACAGTGACAAAAAACGTATTCACACATTGGCTGCCACTACAACTGACAGCCCGTATGGGGGGCATGCATGTTTTACATGTTCTTTACTTGTTGATGCTCTACAATAATGCGATTCCACACACTGAAAGCTTTCAATGTGATCTTTGATGTCGCTGATCACTATCCTTGGAATATCATTTGGTCTCATGGTTTGTCTGCCTTTATTATCCCCCTTTGTCATTTCAGTGGCCATGCGACTTTGAAGAGCTGGTTGAATTTGCGCCAAGTATCATTGGCTGGTCACCGGCACTAAAGTATTTCTTTCTTAAACTAGTTCCAGGGCTTTTATATATGCTTAATGTCCATGTTATTAAGCTGCTCACTGATGAAATCTGCCTTTTTCTACATCTGGTTTTCATCGGTAACACTGGATAAGAGTGCCTTTAACACAAAATTGTTCAAAAACCAAACTAACTTCTCCACATGAGTCAGCCAAAATTGTTCAGCAAATGCTACGGTGATACACTCATGGCCATGAAAAGTAAGCAAAAACAAATGACAGTATTTTTCTATCAAGAATTTTTCATTTGTCCTTGTATTTTCAAAATGTATGGTTGATTCTTGTCCAATGACTGTGTTCCAGCAGATGGGGATGTGTTCTGGACATTTTATTTCACAAATCAGCTTGCCACATTATTCACACTCAGATCTGCACTGGCAGCAATTTAAGGCCTACTATGTAACACAGAAAGTGAAGAGCTTAGATTTTAGACCTCTTATGTTTGCTTTGTTGCATAGGCTTTGTTGGCGACTGGCTTCAAGGCTATTCCATGCTTCATGGCACTGGTTGGTTTTACTTCATCCTTGCCGCAAAGTTTGTCTTCACTAGCGCTGAAGGATTAGCTGAAGGTTCTTTTCTCAACATGTCAACATGGGTACTTATTCTTTGAAACATACTTGCAGTTTGCCTGTCCTTCCATTGTTCTTTCCATACATCTGAATATGACTGGGCAGTGGATGCATTTTTCAACACCTAGCATTTTTTATCCGTCATTATGAGTTTGTCCATCATGACATTCAATATATCCTCGCTTCCACTGTTTTTCACCTGCTCTGCCACCTGCATCACAGAAACTGTTAAGTTTATTTTTGGCATAGTGAATTTCTTTTTTCCTGCAGAAGCACAAAGAAACAATGCTTTACCTGCTTTACTTCACCTGAGCACAATATGCTTATGGCTCATGGTGAGCTCTTTTGATCGCCTTTTTTTCCGTCATGGGTTGTGTGTCATTTACATTATGCATCATTAACACTCTAGAGGTCACATTTATTTCTGATCTTCATGAAATTTGGTCAGAAGATATGACCCCATCATATCTTGGATTGGTTTGAAAATGGTTCTGGTTTGAAAAACCTGGCCTTTAAACGAATAATTTATATGAAGAACAAATTTACCAATAAGTATGTGAGTGCTGTATTGGGAGAAATGGTCTCCAAGTAGTGCATTTATGTGAACAATCAAAATGACTCACCTCTGCCATTTTGGCAGTTTTCTTGTCAATTTATGTGTCCCTGGACAATATAACAACTTACATTGCTGTCAGAACAAATGATAAGAAGTATTTTACAAAAAATGGTTATTTGAACAACTTTGATAGAAAATTTGTAATTGCACAACATATAATCGGGATGGAATTAACATGTCTAGACAGAGTTAAGGTAGAACATTCTTCTATATGTTGTAGTGTTTCACACGCTCAATCGCACGTTCCACATGAATCTGTGGCTGAGATAATTCCCTGGCCTCCTCTACTTCCTTTTGTGAGAATTGTTGACTTCCTTTAACAAATGGGGGTATAGCTTGCGAGGCACCATGTGCTTCGAGCTCTTCTTCAATAAGGAAGCCTCGGTCAGCCAAAACTACATGTTAATCTCCATGTTCTTACATATTATAAAATCCGGATTGTTAAGTCAATTCTTTATCAGACACATGTCCACCACAACTGTTTGACAAAAAACTCCAGTCCCTTAAGGTGTGATGCCTATTACAAATGTAACGGTGTTAGGATGCTTATAATTTGACCACTTTTTGGCCCTTGCATTTAAATTTGAACGTTGCTGAATATTTCACTGCAGTCAATTATGACATGACTTCTTCTGCATCGTTTCTTGAAGCCTTTTGGTTCTTTGTTTGTAGCTCGGCTGTTTTCGGAGAAAACCCAAAGTATTGTCATAGCCAGCTCATCGTGTCGTGTCCGTCGTCGTGTCCGCCATCCGCGTCGTGCTCAAACCTTAACATTTTGTCAAGGTTTTGAACATTGGCTCTAAAATCAAAGTGCTTCAACCTACAACTTTGAAACTTCATATGTAGCTGCACCTTGATGAGTTCTACATGCCACACCCATTTTTGTGTTACTAGGTCAAAGGTCAAGGTCACTGTGACCTCTAATATTTTTTTTTTAATTCTGACAAGCTTTCATCAATTCAAAACTGCACCTGCAGCCGAGCGTGGCACCCGTTATGCGGTGCTCTTGTTATTTCTTCTTTTGATGGCCACGTATTTAAAAATTGTAGTTTTTTGGCAATAATTGGTATTGAGGATTGTAGACACCAGTGTTTGGGAGCAATTTAAAATCGCAGTGCCAGTGCCCTTTTTTGTACAACCTAACTTTAGGTTTAAAGTTAACTTTTTGGATACATGTAGCAAGCAAGCATGAACAAACAACTCGATGCATATATTCATCAGTGTACAAAAATATTTATTTAAAATAAACAACAAATATGTTTGGATAATCTACATTGTCTGAAACCTAATCAAAATAAAAACAAGATGATATAATACTGTGAAACCATTTATTTTTGTCAGCACGAAATTTCGTCCTTTTTAAAAAAATGGCTATTTCGTCAGCACTTAAATTCGTCCATTTCTGGTTTATAAAAAAAAACAACGTCCGATTTGTTTGTAATGTTTGTAATACTTGTAATACGCGGTTGTGAAAAAATCGTGCTGGGGAAAGAGGGGCGACACTTGGTAGTCATTTGCAGGAGGTGGGCCTTGTTTGGCATATGCCAATTAACAAGTCTGTTATTTCAGATGATAGTAACTGTTCCTTATTATGTTATGTCATTGACACGTTCTTTGTTATGATTAGCGGATAAGTGGAACTGAATAACCGTTAACGAGTGTTTTAAACAACGAAGCCAATTGCCAATTAGTCTTTTTCCATTACAATCACGGTCTAACTGATAACAATCTTACCTTTATCAGCGCCAATTAGAGAAGGTGCAAACATTATGGGTTATAATTAGCGTAAGCAAATTATTTTGGTCATATTTCATTAAAGTTTCAAACGTTTTGCATCGTAAATATTTGATCCAACCAAACCAAACACAAATCAATATGTTCTTTATTAATTTGTAACAAAAGCGCAGAATATATTTCAGTCAGGCGTTGATCACACATCGTTATATTTTAATTGCGTTTAATAGTATAGTCTTTAATCCGGATTCGCCGCGTGTTGGCTGTATAATCTGCAACACCCTGAAAAACACAATACACACAATGGGTAATAAAGTTGTTAACAATTAGCGCTAATCAACACTATTCTACCTAAAAGATGTCGCCGCATTCGATACAGCCTTATTGCATTCGCGTTTTACAGGAAATGTCAGTAGTCAGTACACTGTATAATGTACATCCCTTTGTGTCAAAACAGGATTTAACTTTAGTGTGAATAGTCGACTGTTTCATCTTCTTTGTATCAATACCATCCGGGTATCTGTACTATAAGTATACCAGTCTACAAACAAGGTGCGCGCTTCCGCATATGGGTATTCGGACGTTCAAAAAATTGACCTACGGTCTAGCGTTCATGCCATCGAACGCATTTAGCAATATGACGGGTTTTTTTATGCCCCCATTTCGAAGAAAAGGGGGTATATAGTTTTCGCACTGTCCGTCGGTCGGTCGGTCGGTCGGTCACACTTCGTGTCCACTCTCTAATTCAAATAGTTTTCATCCGATCTTTACCAAACTTGGTCAGAAGTTGTATCCAGACAATATCTAGGTCAAGTTCGAATATGGGTCACGCCGGGTCAAAAACTAGGTCACAGGGTTCAAGGATTTAGCATGGTGTCCGCTCTCTAATTGAAGTAGTTTTCATCTGATCGTTACTAAACTTGGTCAGAAGTTGTATCAAGACATTATCTAGGTCAAGTTCGAATATGGGTCATGCCGTTTCAAAAACTAGGTCACTGGGTCACTTAGTGCATTTCAAGGATTAAGCATGGTGTCCGCTCTCTAATTGAAGTAGTTTTCATCTGATCTTTACTAAACTTGGTAAGAAGTTGTATCAAGACAATATCTAGGTCAAGTTCGAATATGGGTCATGCCGGGTCAAAAACTAGGTCACGCGGTCACTTAGTGCATTTCAAGGATTAAGCATGTTGTCCGCTCTCTAGTTTATGTCGCTTTCTGATTTATTTTGATATTCTAAGACATTTTTATGCCCCCAAAGGAGGGCATATAGTGATTGGACTGTCCGTTCGTCTGTCCGTCCGTCTGTCCTTCACACTTTGCGTTTAGATTTCGAAAAATGCTCATAATTTCTATGTCGCTTCTGATAGCAATTTCATATTTGGCATGCATGTGTATATGGACAAGGTCTTTCCATATGCACACAAATTTTGACCCCTGTGACCTTGACCTTGAACTTAGGGTCAGTGTTTAGGTTCGAAATCTGCGTTTAGGATTTGAAAAAAAGCTAATAACTTCTACCAAGCGTTTACACAGTTATACTTTTATGTAGTGACAAAGTTACAGTTGGGGGCATCCGTGTCCTGTGGACACATTTCTTGTTTCACTATTTCTTTACTTGCTATAAATACTAGTGGCTTATAAGTTACCTTGCAATCTTTTTTTACTCGCATTTTGCGAGTGTGGGAGTGTTAATTTCGAGCCCTGTGTATATGCGTGGATAACGCTGGATTTAAATGCCTCATGCCTACGGTAATTCAATCTTTATTTGTTTCAAATATGTGACATGATTGTTCGTTAGGATCTTGAATTCGTATATCGGTCGAAGGACGAAAAAGACGAAAATGTCTGACGAATAATAATGGTTTCACAGTACATAATATTTACTAAGACTAGGGATGACACGTGCTAGTCATTGAATTTGTTGTACCAGTCTTCATTGGTTATTCATTCACTGGTAAAAATCCGCACATGAGCAAAGACTATTTGAAGTCATTGAATTGGTCTCACTGTGGAGCAAACGTCGGACAGCAGTTGTGCTGCCAACAACTTATCCTCGTTGTACAAGTCCCAGAGCCTGAGGTACCACTCGTTCTTTTGTTTGACCTTATGTTTTACTCGAAAGTACATCGAACCCGCTGATACCATGACCCATGTGAGGGTAAACTTGTTGGCCTCTGCATTCAAGAGGGGAATCAGCTCGTAGAAGGTTGGGGTCGTCTCTCGGGAATGCGAGTTCATGGGACGATGCCAACCTTCACAGTCGTTGTTCGTGCGCATGTCGGAACACATTCCACTTGACTGGTGGGAACGTCATAGAGTTCACTCACTGGTCAAAGATGTATTTCTGCATATGCAGAAGCTGCTGGTCAGTCAAGCTCCCAAAACATGAGTGGAGGACCGGCTCTATTTCCTCCACCAGCATGAATGGCAGTGACATCAGCTTGCGGACAATTTTGTGGATTTTTCCGTGAGGCTTTCTATTGTAGTCAGACTAAAAGTAAAGTCAACGGACTATTCAACAGCCTATTAAAATCCAACGAGAGGGGTCATTTAAAATCAGTGTCCCTACTTTTACTTCCAGCAGACTGCATTATATACGTTTATGTATTGGACTTCTCATGTTTGAGTATTTAATGGTTGAGGACACGGTATTGGAATGTGATTAAAATATGAATAAAGGATTCCTCTGTATAAATATAGTGGCTTTAAGTATATTCGTGTAAAAAGTACCTGTAAACCTAGACTACGGGCTTTATTATAAACAGCCTGTCCCCAGTGAAAGTTGCAGCCTCTTATTGCTACTGTCAGCATAACTTGCCGGAAACCGGACCAGATTGCTTTCTCGAAGTCCGCAACTATGGTTGTAACTGCCAGAGTTCTTGTCATAAGGTTGAGAATTTTCTTGAATGCCTGCAAGTGATCAGAAGAAATTTCAAATATGATACATTGATGGGTAAACACAATGTTTGGCATAGGCTTCACCAGTGCTGAATTAGTTAATGTGGCATTTTTAGCTCATCTATTTTTTGAAAAAAAATTATTAGCTATTGTCATCACCTTGGCGTTGGCGTCCGGTTAAGTTTTGCGTTTAGGTCCACTTTTCTCAGAAAGTATCAATGCTATTGCATTCAAACTTGGTACACTTACTATCATGAGGGGACTGGGCAGGCAAAGTTAGATAACTGTGGCGTGCATTTTGACAGAATTATGTGCCCTTTTTATACTTAGAAAATTGAAAATTTTGCTTAAGTTTTGTGTTTAGGTCCATTTTATTCCTTAAGTATCAAAGCTATTGCTTTCATACTTGCAACACTTACTATCATAAGGGGACTGTGCAGGCAAAGTTATGTAACTCTGACTGGCATTTTGACAGAATTATGTGCCCTTTTTATACTTAGAAAATTGAAAATTTGGTTAAGTTTTGTGTTTAGGTCCACTTTATTCCTACAGTATCAAAACTATTGCTTTCATACTTGCAACACTTATTAACTATCATAAGGGGACTGTGCAGGCAAAGTTATGTAACTCTGACTGGCATTTGGACGGAATTATGGGCCCTTTATACTTAGAAAATTGAAAATTTGGTTAAGTTTTGTGTTAAAGTCCACTTTACCCCTAAAGTATCATAGATATTGCTTTCATACTTGGAACACTCGCAAACTATCATAAGGGTACAGTAAAAGGACAAGTTGCATAACTCTGGTTGTCATTTTTACGGAATTATGGCCCTTTTTTGACTTAGTAACTTTGAATATATGGTTAAATTTTGTGTTTCGATCTTCTTTACTTCTAAAGTATCAAGGCTATTTTTTTTTTAAGATCATCTCACAAATGACCACCACACCCTCACACTTTACCCCCCCCCCACCCCACCCACCCCAAATTTTTTTTTGAAACTGTTAAAAAACACAAATATTTATTTTTATTAATTTATTTTTGAAATACCGTCAAACCATCGCACCCAAGAATCTGACTTAAATGTGAAATTTTAATATTGAGCAACCTCGAGCTTTTTTGCCAAGCGATCTGGGAGATACGATACCTGACTTACCAGGGCACAGTCTTTGGTCATTCTCCTCGTCATAAAAACGAACACCACCAGAGGGACCTGCTTGACACTGTTTTCTTCAGCGCTGCACAGGAACGTATCGTAAATAGCTGGGCAAATGGGTCCTTGACATTCTTAAAGTTTTCATCCGATCTTCACCAAATTTGGTCAGAAGTTTTATCTAGACAATATGTAGGTCTAGTTCGAATATGGGTCATGTCGGGCCAAAAACTAGGTCATGGGGTCACTTAGTGCATTTCAAGGATTAAGCATAATGTCCACTCTCTAATTGAAGTAGATTTCATTCAATCTTCAGCGTTTTTTTTCCCCAAAGGGGAAAGGTACCTGTACCCCTACAATTGGGAATTTTTCGAGTCGTGAAATCTTCAAATTGGGAAAAAACGAGTCGCGAAATCAATGAATTGGGAAAAATTCGAGTCGCAAAATTGATGAATTGGGAACCTTTAAAATGCATGTAATCTATCATTAGGGGCTATATTCTGCATCACAAAGCATTTTAAACTCTAGGTTTTGACAGAAAAACTACAGTACGGTTATGATATTTGGCTATCGTATCATGTCATGTGAAAATTGTGTTATTGCCACTTCAGTTAGAATGTGCCCGTCAATTGGAAAAATATCTTCCAGTGATAGGCATAAGCACTGAGGTTGCATAAAAAATAATATTAATAATTTTGTTTTAGCCCTTAAAAGTCTTACAAGCCCTGCAATGTTTCATGTGAGTTAAATTAAAAACTTAAAACTAAACAAAAACAACAACAATGGATCTTGTACTGGTTTGACATCTTTTAACAATAGACAGTGAGAATAGTCACACGTAACCAAAATGAGTTTTTAGAGTGGAATGCTTTAACAATAATTTTCAAAGGTAAGTCTTATATTTTGTTTTGATTTTTTTTCAAATCCTCAAATAAGATATTAAGATCATCTGCCATTAAATGCTTATGTATATGTTGTAAATAACTATAGGATTTTACACCCATGTCTCATTATTTTAATTTTATGTTAAACTTTTATTTGTTTATATCCGTATCCGAATAGTTACTGTCCGGATTTGACACTTAAAAAACTATACATAGAAGTAATATGCGCATTTAACTCAATACGGTTACGTTTTTTTTAATGTCAACGAAAAATTAGTGTTGAGAAAGTTTATTGATGTAAGGAAGACTGGTCTTAGCGATGGAATTCTTTCACGGGAAATATCGATCACTCGTCGCGGTTATGTAATCCATTCACATTTTACACAGCGGTTAGAGTTGCGCCCCATTTGAAAAGTTTTGTTTACTTTCTACGCAACAATGTCCTGCGAAAATTAATGGCCGAAAATGAAAGGCTCGACAATATCAAAAGATATTCTCAGCGAAAATAAAAGGCACTGGCTATTGGGAACGGCACCTAAAATCGTTCGGAACGGTACTTATCGAGATTGGGACAGGTCCGGTGCTAAAATTGGGAAGCCTCCGGTAGGCTTTGGGAAAGGTACCGTTCCCCGGTACTAGTTAAAGAAGGAAAAAAAACGCTGATCTTCTACAAATTTGGTCAGAAGTTGTGTCTAAATGATATCAAGGTCGAGTTCCAATATGGGTCATGCCGGATTTAAAACTAGGTCACGGGGTCACTTAGTGCTTTTTAAACATTAAGCATGGTGTCTGCTCTATTGTTAAAGTAGTTTTTATCCGAGCTTCACCAAACTTGGTCAGAAGTTGTATCTAGTGTAACTTGTTCAGTCCTGGTAATGAGAAGTCTTTCACAAATAAAGCATACCTAGTAGTTATTTCTGTATCATCGATAATAACAAAACTGCTGAATATTTCATATACAAACTTTGGTGTTGATGTTGCTTTTGGCTTGAGTTTTCATAGTTTTCCCTTCTATGGCGTGTCCTTCAATTTGGCTTTTTACATTGGCGTACTTTGCTGAATAGATCCTAGGGATCAATCACAAGGCAGTCGCATACATCATGGATGTATGAATCTGGACCCAGGTCAAATCTGTTGACCCATCCTTCCTATTCTGTAAACAGCCCTTCTGCAGAAAGTCTGACAAATTTGATATCCCGCTGTCAAGTAGTACTCTATGAGCCACTCGATGTTCTTAGCAAGCTGCTCATTGGCTGTTTCTGGTGGCATCCATAGTTGGGGATTCCTAAATTCCTTAAGACTTTCAGATTTGAATGGATATATGCTTGTTATCTTATTTCACCATAGGTAAACTGGGAGGCATGCAACTGCTTTTGGCAATACATTGCTTTAATCAGCTCCTTGTACTGCTGTATGCTAAAAAGTATTCTGATGTCACTGGTGTCACTTGTCTTTTCCGTATGAAATAGTCCTGATTTAATGGCTGGATTTCTCGAGTATGTTTCGGCTGTTTTCAGGTGCGAAATGCTGTGCATCTTTGGAAGGAAGTAATTTCCCGCTACACTGAGCACACGTGCTATCTTCATCCCAATGGTGTTGTCTTGCCAAACCTTTTCCATGACAGAGAGGATACCTGTAATGTATATGTCATAAGCGTAAGCATTTCTTTTTTTACAGAATGACAAACACATCATGGTCAAAGTGCCTACCAGCAGGAGATGCAGCTCTTTTCCATAAATAGGCCATGGAGAACAAAGGGATAAGGACAGCATCAATATCACCTGGTGTGACTGCTGGCACATGCTTCTGCAGGTTTCAGTAGTGGTGGTATCTCAAGAAGCCAATCAACTTGAGCCATCTCCGCTTCTTCTTTTGTTTGTTTAACATTCACAAGAACTTCAGACACAATCTGACTCTGCAGTGATTGCACACAAATGGGATTTGTAAAATGATTGCAAACACACCTGTCTCTTTGACAGTGACATTCAGAAATTTGAAATTCACTGTCTATGTCGATCAACAAGCCTTTTGGGATGTTTATTTTGTGAATAATTATTATATCTAGCCAAGCATGTGCTTATGAGACTTTTCCCTTCACTTGTTCCAATTATTGTCTTCTTGTCAAATTTGGTCATGGTCAATATTTCATCTTCAAGTGAGTGATGCCAGTAGATTTCGTCAGGCGACGCTGGTCCCTGGTGGCCGACTTGAAGTTGTCTGGTGTGAAGGAGTACGTCTCTTCACAGATAGCCACTTGCCATTGAGTTTTGGTAGCTGTAATTTTGTCTTCAGAATAATCCCATTTTCAACATGCTTCAGGTACTGCACTTCTCAGGGGTGGCGAAATCAAATGTCAGAGTTGCCCGAGTCGTACATTTGCTTGTCTGGGCAACTGATTTTTTTCAATTAAGTTGTCCGTGGACAAAAAGTTTTTTAAAAGTCGGGTTCAGGTATACAAAAAAATACATTGTATTAAAGCCGTAATTAAGTTTTACAAAACCGGATGTTGACATGAGATTATTGTCAGTGCTATTTACGGAGCAATCAAGCTAAAATATGGGCACTCTCATGGGCAGTGATCTCCCTTATTCTATAAGAGACCAGGAGCATGCCGCATTTTAAACATTCGGCCCGACTGTTAAACAGTGTACAGACTGGTTTCTTTATTTTTTCAATCAGACGGAAATAAAAAGTATCAAAGTAAGATAATCAAAACATGGTCTACCTTGTTATTTAAGACGACTTTAATGGTAAAAATGGAACATATTTTATTTTTGTTATCTTCAACAACGGAGCAGAAACCCGAAGCTTTGAGCAGTCCACCTCCCAAAAAAACTAAGAAAGATTATGATAAAAAATATGATCTAAGTAAACGCACCAGAACTTTTCAAGAAACTTGGCTCACAGATTTTCAATGGTTACCAGTTGATGATAATCGAAATGCTACCAGTAGCGGTGCAGAGCCTCAGTCTGATGATGTCGACATATTGGACTAGTTAAATTTGTTAAGATTACGATGTACTTATGTTCAACACATGTTTTAATAACACTAGCTTGCAAGATTAAAAGTTTTAGAAAGTCTTGATATTGTTTATAATATACTGCTATAATGAATGTACTATTGAAATACAATTATAAACAAAACTAGCAAATCATACTCATTTTGGTATATTCCACATTGTTTTACATTAATCAATAAATGCGTTGATAATTTATATAAACATTAAGGGACAAGTGTAGTTCAGCAACGGACAAGTTAAATTTCGTAAATAGTTGTCCGTGGACAAGTATAGTTTTTTTAGATTTCGCCACCCCTGCTTCTGTTGCGAACTGGGTTTAGAATTTGACAACAGCAAACCCATTTATACACACACCCTCATCCTCTTCAGCTATTTGTTTTCTTTTGATATGGTGCATAAGTTCAACTTTTGATTCAGCTTGGAGTGTTTCTGCCATTTTACTTTGTTCCTGTATTGTTTCTTAAATCATGATTTTCTTTATTTAGTATTGATTCATAACTTTCAGTTGCCATATTTACAGCATAGAATCTCGTGAAAGGAAATAAAAAAAAGATTTTCTTCCACTCTTGGTCCGAATATTCATTTTATAACCATCGTGCAGTGTGATTATTTTGTTTTCATCTATTTCGAGGGAAGATAGAAGTGGTCTATATAAACACTTGCAGATGATAACAGCATTGTATACATCTTTAACTGAAGACAATTAGGCTGCAGTATCAGATTCTTTATGCACAATTTTTCTCTGGATCTCATTTGAAACTTTATGACAAATCTGATATTGGTCAGCATGCACCAAGAAATAACTAATGACACTTTGGATGGTAAACCCTGGCTTTTCATCTACTTGCTTGAAAGACTTTTCCCTACATTTTAGCAATGGAAATTGTTTCCACTAAAAATCCGGTTCTCAGAAGGAAGCCTGTTTGTATCCAAGAATCTTCTAAACTCCTCAAACTTAATCAAATGTACACCATCGCTGCTTTTCATGATTGCATGATCTTTCAAAGCCGCTATCTGAAAATCCCTGAAAAGTAAACAGTAAGTTATTCATATTTTTAGCTCTGCTGTTTTCGGAGAAAATGTAGATGCACCTTGACGAGTTCTACACGCCACACCCATTTTTGGGTCACTAGGGCAAAGGTCAAGGTCACTGTGACCTCTAAAAACAATAAAATCTGACAAGCTATCATTTATTTAAAACTGCACCCGCAGTGAACGGTTGGCCTCCATGATGCTCTTGTTTTACTTCTGTTTAAAGTGTGTATGTGAAATTTTGTTAAATATTTATGAATTTATATAAAATTTGTAAAAAAAACTTACTTTACATATATTTCAACATTAATTAAAATAAAAGTTAAGAAGAATATGTGTCGAAAAATGCAAAAAAGCCAGATTTTTAATTCTGATATCAAATACGTCTGTACAGTCGAATTTGCCAGTATGTATATCATGCATGTAGGATGTGAATCTAAATCTAGTTTTACGGATCATTTTAATTTCCTGCAACAATATCTATTAATACGACACACAAACACGAACTAGGGTCCTATCTGCTCTATGATATGATTAATACATAAAAATTTACTTAAAAATGACTCATTCCTACACCCTTAGTACACATGATAAGAATTATCATAAAAATTCACTTGCATATGCCAGTGTTTTAAGTTTGATCATTAATGATCTAGTTTTGATTTGTTGTATGTAAATACATTTCTGCTTGAACATATGAATTACATGCATTTTTAACTGTTGTTCGGATCTAAAACAAAACAAATACTTAAATCTTTCCAAATATTATCTCCAACAATTCTGATTTAATATGTAATGTATCTAATGTTAAAGTGTCAGTTGGGATTGTTATTAGGTAAGAACTCGCAGTCACATACACCCTTTGATTTTTTTGCTTTCTTCATGCACAAGTAGCAATGAAGTCATTTTTGCATCAATAAGTCTATGGCTTTACTAAATGTTAACAGATTGTGTATTGCTCATTAATGCTGAAGTAAGTGACAATTGCTGCATCTGCAATTCAGAAGGTTGCATCCAAACAATTAAATGGTCGTTTGGGGTCAACACATTGAGACAGTTAAGCCAAAGCAATATGGTTTCAACTGGATACAAGATAAGTATTGATGCAAAGTCGGGAATTTCAGTGTAAAAGGCACTCAATGAAGTTACATGGAACGATTTTTTTTTTCTACTGTAAATATTAATATATTGGCCGATTATTTTAAACAAAATAGAAAAAGATACTGGTATAACCATTATCTATGATTTTGTAATAATATAACCCCCAAATAACCATTATCTATGATGTTGTGTTAAAACCCCCAAATAACCATTATCTATGATTTTGTGTTGTAACCCCAAAATATTTCATAGTTCATTTTATTTCCATTGGTTTCCTTTTTTTTATTGGCATCCGTGTGCATTTTTCATTAATGGAACAGAACTGTGTAGGTTTTAAAAAATCTGCTTCATCTTGTAAGCATAATTTCATATTTTTCTCAACTTCAAAGGGAGATGATTCTGAACTTATTCTTACGTTGCTCATTTACGATAATGGTTGAGTACTCATTGATATGAAAACACTGTAAAAGTTTTAATGTGTTTACGAAACCCACCACCCTCTCACACATATATTTCATGGGCATAATAAAAACAAAAAATGGTAACAATAAAACAGCATATTTATTTAAACTAAAATGTCCACATCAAAACGAAAAGTTAACATAGAACACAAATAAAATAATTTGATTCTTCTGGGGCTCGAACCTTGGGCCTCTCACATGTGAAGCGAGTGTGTAACCACTTAACTACGGAACCGCTTGAAAAATCACCTTCTTACTAAGATATTAATACGCTATTAATAGTCTGTTTAAATGTAAACCCGGAAGTTTAAACGCTGGATAGTGAGCGGGGTTAAAGGTCCTTACCAAAGGGTCCATACCACTGGCAAGATACAGGTCAGGCCTGCGGCCTTATATGTGTGGTTCTTAAAAAAAAAACTCTGTAGGAGGACTTGATACTAATGACACTGGGGTGCTGTGATGGTGCTCCTTATTGATAAGCGGCTGCTTCCTTTACCAAGACTCATTACAATAAAATAATATGTGTCGCGCTTCGCGCTCTCTAGCGCCTTTATTAGTAACTATGTGGTTGCTAGGATAGTGGAACAAAGAAGCTTTGTTTTTATACAAAACCAGAAAGTTTCACCTGTTCCCGTATTTGCCCAGTCCCTGCGATCTTTTATTATCGCCCAGTCCCTGTGATCAGTTATTAATTAAAAGAATTAGCTTTGCATTATTGGCAATAAATGTTGTTGTAAATGTAATAGGCACAAATGCAGTACTTATTTACACTAATTTACACAAAAAATCACCACTATGCAAGATATTCTGACAACAAAAATATATACATTGATCCGTAAAATAACTTCTCCTCCCATAAGCGAAAAAAAAATGTATTACATACTAGTCGCTGCACTTCAGTGCAACGCCAATAAAGACATATTTATTCTACCCCCATTACCAATGGTAATGGGGCTATATAAGAGTCTGTCGGTCTGTCCCGAAAGCTTGTCCGCGCCAAAACTATGTTGTTAATTGTGAGACGTTAAAATCATTTGTTCACCATCATTGGACGGTGTGTCAGGCGAAAGAATTACGTCAATATCTCAAAGGTCAAGGTCACACTTTAAGTTCAAAGGTCAAAAATGGCCATAAATGAGCTTGTCCAGGCCATAACTTTGTCATTTATTATAAGATTTTAAAATCATTTAGCACATTTGTTGACCATCATTGGACTGTGTGTCGCGCGAAAGGTTAACGTCGATATCTCCAAGGTCATGGTCACACTGTGAGTTCAAAGGTCAAAAATGGCCATACATGAGCTTGTCCGGGCAATTACTATGTCGTTCATTGTGAGATTTAAAAATAATTTGGCACATTTGTTCACCATCATTGGACGGTGTGTAGAGCGAAAGAATTATGTCGATATTTCCAAGGTCAAGGTCACACTTTTGAGTTCAAATGTCAAAAATGGCCATAAATGAGCTTGTCTGGGCCATGACTATGTTGTTCTTTGTGAGATTTTAAAATCATTTGGCACATTTGTTCACCATCATTGGACAGTGTGTCGCGCGAAAGAATGGTGTTGATATCTCCAAGGTCACACTTTGAGTTTAAAGGTCAAAAAAGGCCATAAATGAGTTTGTCAGGGCCATAACTATGTCGTTCATTTTGAGATTTTAAATCATTTGTTCGCCATCATTGGACGGTGTGTCACACGAAAGAATTATGTCGATATCTCCAAGGTCAAGGTCACACTTTGAGTTCAAAGGTCAAAAATGGCCATAAATGATAATGGCATAATAATTCTTAAAAATTGCCATTAATTTGCTTCTCTTGTATTGTGAAGACAGTATGCAAAATAGTCTGTGTCAATGCGGCACGTGGGGGTATACGTCGCGTCTAGCTGTGGCAAAGCTCTAGTTCACCCTCCTATTGTAGGTTAAATAAAGAAAGAATTGAAGACAAACATTAGTTGCCAGTAAATATGGACATACTGTGACCAGTGATTTTGGGTGCTGTATGGCCAGAATTTCTGAGAAACCACTAATTTTTGGACATACTGTGACCAGTAGAATTTGGGTGCAATATGTCCATTATTTTAAAAGATATTGCTCCGATTCGGTTAATAAGGAATGATTTACAGCCAAATACATGTACCGTTTCCTTCTCAGAATTTGGTCCTCATCCTGATGAGCATGAAACAAGCATCAATGACGAAGGGCAGGGTCAAATAATATTTTTAAGTAAAACACTTTTGATAAGATTTAATTATCCCCCGCCATAGGCGGAGGGATATTGTTTTGGCGTTGTCCGTCCGTCTTTTAGTCCGTCCGTCCGGAGCCATATCTTGGAAGTGCTTTGGCGGATTTCATTGAAACTTGGTATGAGTATATATATAGATTATTTAGGATGATGCACGCCAAATGGCATTGTACACCATCTGATAAAAACAGAGTTATGGCCCTTTGTATCTTGAAAAAATGCTTTTTTTTTTGTGTCAAATATAACACTTCTGTGTCCAGAAGCATATTGGCGGGGGATATCAATTCAACGAATTTGCTTGTTGTTAGTCATTTAATAAGTCAAGATCAAACTAAATTATTTCTGCTTCATACATATTTTGTTTGCTAAATAATCTTACAAGTCTCTTCAAAATGTGTAACAATTTGTTTGTAGCTATTTTGTCTATTAGAGAAACAAACTCTTCTGAAACATTCTCAGTTTCCAAACTATTTGCAATTTTACATACAAATGATACATTTGGATTGTCATGTACCACTACATGAACACAGCTTTCTAGGATACTTTCTACACGGATTGCTTTAATCATACATGCCATACGTCCCGGATTGTCCGGGACAGTCCCGGAAATGAAGAACTTGTCCCGCTGTCCCGGAAATCTGTTAAATGTCCCGGAATTTACAAAATCCATATATACATGTACCTTATCTTAGGCTTAACTGCACCTCGAATCTGTGTATATCTGCAGCGTCTCCATGACAATGCCTACCCGAATAGGCAGACTACGCTACGTGTCAAAATCGATCAATTAACAGGGGTCCTGTTATCATATCGATTGTCTCACGTTCGCAGTCAAACCGAAAAGGCGGCATTGTTTAATGTGGTTGTTAATTGACTTTAATCTACTACGTCATTATTTCCCGCTGCGTAAGGGCAAAGGATAGTTGTTCACACATCTAAAGTCCAACATCGCTGAGTAAAAAATTAAAAAGCAGTATGTATTGTGAATTGATTTGAGTTGACGATCTAACGGTACTGTATTGTTGTATTTTTTATTATATAAATGTTATAAATGAATAAAGGCGTATCAACAACTACGCGTTACACACCGGTCTTAATAACAATAACGCAGTGACGTCACCATCTATGTTTAGAACGCTTACACTGAAAGCACGTGGCTTGTATCTAGTAACGGAAGTAGTAATGTTAAATTTGACGTTAATAGATCAAGTGTATTTCGGATAGGCTTTCGAACTTTTGCAATTAACGATGCGAAACAAAAAAAAACGTACCAAAAATGCATATGTCTATAAATATCGCTACATTTTATAAGTGTCCCGGAAAATCGGCAAAAGTCCCGGACAATTTAACTCAATGTCCCGGAATCGGTCTGAAAAATTATGGCATGTATGCTTTAATTGTATCAAGCTTTTCAACCAAAAGTCCAATTCATTTTCAATTGCTAGCCCAAATTGTTGTTCATTTGTGTCTAATAGTAAGAAATACTTCGCCTTGGCAAAAATCTCATTATGTTCTCCATTGTAATAACAAATAGTTGAATTATCTGGTTTTATCATTCTAGAATAACTTGTGCCATAAATAAGAAATCCATTGTATTCAAGTCTTTGAAGCATTTGTATTGGTCTAAGGCGGGATCAAAACCTAAACATAGGCAAACAGCTGCATGTTCGGATTCCATTGAATCTTTTCCATTTAATAGCACCCAAAACATAAATATCTTTCGTATATTTTAAACCTCTTTTAATGAATTTTCAATAGAATTATACAAATCTTCTGCATCCGACCCCTTTATAATCGTAGTTTGTTTGAGTTCTGGTAACTTTTGAAGGAAATATACTCCTGTAAGGATGGCATTTCTGCTAGATTTGTTAGGGATAGTGCTTCTTTCATATTTTGTCCCCTTGCTCATATTGTTAACTTGTCAATCATACAGGGTTCTGTTCCTGATGACCTCAAGTCAGCGAGAGTTATTCCCCTCTATAAGAAAAGTGTTAAGACTGAGGTTGAAAACTACAGACCGGTTTCGGTCTTATGTATCATCTCAAAGATCCTTGAAAGAGTAATTTATGACCAAGTTGAAGGTTACTTGAATGACAAAAAGCTTCTGTATAGCTATCAATCAGGATTTAGGCGTGGCTACTCTACAGACATCTGCCTTACCCATTTATCTGATTATATTCGTTTTAAGATGGATGAAGGTAAAATGGTTGGTATGATATTGTTAGACCTACAAAAGGCCTTCGATACCGTCAATCATAGTATTTTAATCATGAAACTTGAGGCTTTTGGTCTCCATAGTGAAGCAGTCAGGTGGTTCACCTCCTATCTCTCCGATCGCCATCAGGTTGTTGACGTATCGGGTACTATGTCCTCTGAGGCCTCCATCTCATGTGGTGTTCCTCAGGGCTCCATTTTAGGTCCCCTTTTTATTTTTAATTTATGTGAATGATATGGCCGCTGTGGTAAAAAATAAAATTTTACTTTATGCTGATGATACTGGCATCCTGGTAGCTGGTAAACACATTTCAGAAATTGAATCCATTCTTTCTAGCGATCTCGAACTTAAAAGTGAGTGGTTAGTGGACAATAAACTTTCCCTACATCTTGGTAAAACAGAATCTATATTGTTTGGCTCAAAGCCCAAACTAAGGTAAAGTCCTCAGTTAAATGTCTCTTGCAATGATGTGTCAATTACTCCATCAAGTTCTGTTAAGTACTTAGGTGCTATATTGGACCAGTTCCTGTATGGTAAAACCATTGCTAGGTCAATTATTACAAAGGCAAACTCAAGGTTAAAGTTCCTATACAGAAATAGTAAGTTCTTAACATTGCACACCAGAAAACTCCTTGTCATGTCCCTTATACAGTGCCACTTTGACTATGCCTGCTCTTTTTGGTACCATGGTCTTATTCACTCACTTAAAAATAGTCTTCAAACTACACAAAACAAGATGATTAGGTTTGTTCTGAGTATGGATAACAGATCACATGTTGGTCAAGAACAGTTTTCACATTTAGGTTGGCTGCCTGTTTCAAAACGAGTAGAACAGATCATACTTTGTCATGTACATAAGGTTAAAAATGGCCTTGCACCAGAGTATATGGGTGAGAATTTTAAGCCAGTGTCTGGCGTACATAATCATTGTACTAGGTCTAATATGGTAGCTCAGCCAGAATCTGATCATTTTGCTGAAAATTTTACATTTGAAGACTCCGGTCGTTTTTCCAAACCAATAGTAGGAAGTTTTGGTTCTAAAACATTTACATATAATGGTATCTGTTTATGGAACAATCTTCCTCAAAACATCAGGGCTGTAACTAAACCTAACAATTTCAAGGGTGCCATCAAGAAACAGTTTTTAGAGTCTTTATAGCTTTTTATAGTATAATTTTTAGTAAGAATTTTATGTTCTTATAAATACTGTGATATATTTTTAGCTCATCTATTTTTGACGATGCTGGAACAGCATCGTCCAAGTTTTGATAACCAGTAAAAAAATTCTTCACAATGGCGACCTATGTAAAAGACCGAGCCAGTCCGATTGAGATAACTCGATTTTTCAGTTACTTCCCTTGGCATTCGCCACTGCGTAGGAGATTGCTCGTTGAGTTTCATTGATAACATTCTCCTAGCAGAGTTGTCGTTCGTGTTGATAAAGGTAAATATTAATTGAACAGCATATCCTGGGGAAACAGATTCAATAAGTGTATCAGAACGTTAATTTCAAATTAGTAATTTTACATCCATTTTATTTTTATGGACCAATGAAACAACTATGTATTTTCTCTATTTTGTTTGATATTTGTTCTCGATTTAGTAAATAAATTGCGAATAAAAACATGTAAAATTAACTTTTTACGTGATCACAAAACTAAAGAATGCGAACAATTTCGAACCTGCAAATTGTTAACGCTGCGCACTGCTATGATATATATAGATAAAACAACATATCTTTGCGTAATTGTCCGTTCCGCTATCGCAGTGGTAAGGACGTTCGCTTATTTCACCTTTACGGCATCGGTTTGATTCCCGCTCCCGGCGCAATGTTATATTTTGTCTGTTTTGTGGTCACCATTCCGGACAGGTGTTTTTTTCCGGATAATCTCATCTCTTAAAAAATTTAAAAGTATTTCAGTACAAAACAAATAGCTGGAAATTGCAGCTATCATTCAAAATTTGTCCCAAATGTCGTCAATCTAATCTTATTAGGTAGGGGTGCTGGACACACTCCGGGTCCCAACATTATGCAGCCTCAGTGCGGAGGTAACTCATTACCTTGGAAAAACACAAATACACACACTGGGTGCAGCCTAGGCGCGTATAGACTCAAACAAGGCAACAAACTCAAGTGCGGGCACAATCATTTTAAATTTACATATTGAATACAATATTCTAACAGAAAATACACAACCAACTAAGTGGTCATACCATGTTTGATATTTCGTTCGATTGTTAGATTTCAACATATACATGTATAAGGTCATTTCACTATTAGTTAACTTATCCATATGTTCGTGGGCGAACTCGGATAGTCAAGTGCTCATACGATTGAGCTCATATGGTCCGGCTATGTGCTCATACCTACTTTCGAGAATCATGAAGGTATTGCCATACTTAATGAACAAGAATGTGACCCGCCTCCCAGTTTCGCTCAATGGGTCAAGTTACCCACGGGTACTACTTCCCGGTACCCCTAAGCTTTTTTTGTACCAAAAAATTAATGTTTCGTACGCAATTTTTTTTTCGTACCAAATTTTTTTTCGTACCCAAAATTTTCGTACCCAAATTTTTTATCGTACCCAAATGTTCGTATGAACATACACAATTGTGGTGATATAGATAAACTTAAATTGATGTTTTGTATCCATCCTCTTCAAAAGCATCGTCACACCAGTACTGCCAGTACTTTGATTTGAAAAAAATTATGAGCTACTATCATCACCTTGGTGTCGGCGTTGGGTTAAGTTTTGCGTTTAGGTCCACTTTTCTCAGAAAGTATCAATGCTATTGCAATCAAACTTGGTACACTTACTAACTATCATGAGGGGACTGGGCAGGCAAAGTTAGATAACTCTGGCGTGCATTTTGACAGAATTATGTGCCCTTTTTATACTTAGAAAATTGAAAATTTTGGTTAAGTTTTGCGTTTAGGTCCACTTTTCTCAGAAAGTATCAATGCTATTGCATTCAAACTTGGTACACTTACTTACTATCATGAGGGGTAAAACTCTGGCATGCATTTTGACAGAATTATGTGCCCTTTTTATACTTAGAAAATTGAAAATTTTAGTTTAGTTTTGTGTTTAGGTCCATTTTATTCCTTAAGTATCAAAGCTATTGCTTTCATACTTGCAACACTTACTAACTATCATAAGGGGACTGTGCAGGCAAAGTTAGATAACTCTGGCATGCATTTTGACAGAATTATGTGCCCTTTTTATACTTAGAAAATTGAAAATTTTGTTAAGTTTTGTGTTTAGGTCCACTTTATTCCTACAGTATCAAAGCTATTGCTTTCATACTTGCAACACTTATTAACTATAACAAGGGGACTGTGCAGGCAAAGTTATGTAACTCTGACTGGCATTTGGACAGAATTATGGGCCCTTTATACTCAGAAAATTGAAAATTTGGTTAAGTTTTGTGTTTTGGTAAACTTTACCCCTAAAGTATCATAGATATTGCTTTCATACTTGGAACACTCACAAACTATCATAAGGGTACAGTAAAAGGACAATATACATAACTCTGGTTGTCATTTTTACGGAGTTATGGCCCATTTTTGACTTAGTAACTTTGAATTTATGGTTAAATTTTGTGTTTCGATCCACTTGACTTCTTAAGTATCAAGGCTATTGCTTTCAAACTTCAAATACTTTCATGCTATCATGAGGTTACTGTACCTGGCAAGTTGAATTATACCTTGACCTTTGAATGACCTTGACTCTCAAGGTCAAATTATTAAATTTTGCTAAAATTGCCATAACTTCTTTAGTTATGATTAGATTTGATTGATACTTTGACAAAACTACTCTTACCTGACATACCACAATAGACTCCACCCAAACCAAACCAAACCCCCCCCGATGATCTTTTTTTTTAAGATCATCTCACAAATGACCACCACACTATACCCACCCCACCCCCCAAATTATTTTTTTTGAAACAGTTAAGAAACACAAATATTTATTCATATTATTTTATGTTTGAAATACCGTCCAACCATCGCACCCAAGAATCACCCCCCCCCCCCCCTCCCGAATTTTTTATTTTTTGAATTTTTGCATTTTTTTCGCATTTTGGGAAGATAATGTAATAAATGTCCACACCCCCACACTATACACCCCTCTTCACTCCACCCCTCCCTCCTTTGTGATGGAAAATGAGAGTCCCTTCACCTTTAAAAAGAAAATAGATGAGCGGTCTGCACCCGCAAGGCGGTGCTCTTGTTAAGTCTTATGATCATTAAGATGCAAGGATCTCATAATTATTCTTAAACTTATAGTTTGCTACAAAGTGTGTTTATTAACTACATATGCAGTGTGTAACTTTCTTAAGCAACTTCTGTGATTATAAATGAACATGTGATTATATTTGTTCATTCTTAATCAGTATTTTACTTTATTAAACAGTACATACTTGATACCAGGGATCATATTTTTTTCGGTTTTGTCAGTCCTAGACCGATTGGGGTCATGAAAGACCGATTGAAAATCCCAAACAGTCGGTCCCAATCTGTTTGCTAAAATTCCCATGTCATGAAAGCGATTACACAGTGTACATGCCAACACACCCTAATGACATTCTTATCTCGATTATGTGTGATAAACAATTCGCTGCAGTCTCTAAACCGGTCATGACCGATTTATTGCACGTAAGACTAAGATTAAAAAACTTGTGAACAGCGGATTAAAGACGCATCCGAAAAGACGCGTCTAAAAGCACGCGCTGTAACTAAACAAAGTTTGCCGATACATTTGCCACCAGCGTAATAATCCGGTAATATAAATATGAATGAAAGTCGCGGATCTGATCGACAGAACAGCCGAAAGTTATTTTTATGGGCGGAACTTCACATAAAATAGTACACAAGAAAAATAACAAAATTGTATAAATCTTTAGTAAAACCGTTCTAGAATGGAAATAATTTGTGTACTTTATAGTTTGTTGTTGAATAATTCACGACCGGAAAATTAGATGCGTGGTTTCAAATGCTTTGCTCTCGTGATTTAATCCCTACGCATCTAAACTATCGGCCGTGGGTTATTTGACAACAAACTGTAACGTACACGAATAATTTCTTAATTATTTGGTTTGTTATTGTCAGTAGCCAACCTACACACGGACATTTGTTTGGTTCAGTGCATGTTTGTATGCTATTATCGAGTCAACAACGATTTAAATTATCGGTATAGACTTACACGGATAAATAATATTGACAATGAGGAAAAAAGTCTGATAAAACAGCACATGAAACAACAATGAAATAGCAAATGATAAAACCAGTTGAGAAAACTCGTATGTTCCGTTAAAAAAAATGCATAAAGGAAGTTTACTTGTACATTTATTACACCACCTTCATGAATGGCAAAATCAATGGTATATATGTTAACGTAATTTGTCATGATTTCGGACAAACATTTTCGGATACTTTTTCCCCATTTATATCCAGACCGATTGATGTTGCGGGAAAATATGATCCCTGTTTGATACATATACATTATTAAATATCTAATACATGACTGTTTCATGGTTACTGCCACCAATATCAAGGACCACAATGGAAATAAGTGAAAATAATTTTTCTCTTTTTTGTGTTATCCTTGGTATTGTGTGTGCATTCCATGGTTTGCTATGTATATTGCTGTGATAATATATTTTATATTGTCTGCATTATGTAGTAACTATGTAATGTTCATATTTTTACCAAATAAAATCAATCAATCAATGAATGATCTGTTTGTCAATGTTTTGTGTATATCATGTATCATTTTTATAAAAACTCCATTTTTGTCTTCAAACGGAAAACAACTATGTGTGTACAATGCCCCTAGACATCGAACACAATCGAACAAAATGCAAAAAGTGATGAACATTAAAAGTCATGAAACATTCATCGTACAAAAGAGCAAACTTCACAACAAAATCAAATAGCATCTTTTCTGCTTCCATAACATCCTTTTCCAAAGAACCCGATTTCAGAAGAATATAAATAACATTTACTTGAAGAATATAGTGAGCAAATCTCTGGTCATCAAGAAGTCCATGTAAAACAGGTGCACCATAAAAAGTAGAAATGATCGGAATTCAGAGGCTTTCCAGCACTTGAAGTCATGACCGATAGAAAGTGGTAAACGGGAAATACTTAATGTTGGCTTAACTCTTTCAGTGCTGGAACCACATTTTTTAGGCCTTTGCAAACAGTTTGGATCCAGATGAGACGCCACAGAATGTGGTGTCTCATCAGGATCCAAACTGTGTGCTATTCTGATAGTGATCTTTGAAAAAAATTAAAGAAAATGCTAATTATAGAAATTCAGCAGACAACATTTTTGCAGACGACCAGCATGTAATGGGTTAATATGCTGAATTCTGTCCTCTACTGTGTACACATATCTATTGAAATTGAAGAATTTTCCTTTGTGGGTTGTGCTAAACCATGAAGTTAAAAGCAATTGCTGAACTCCAAAAAGAACACCATGCATATATGGCGATTCCATGAACCATTTTAAACTTTAGAAAGAAAGTCAACCATGAAGGTCCTTATTTGGCAGACAAAAAACCAACTACAGACCCACTATCATATACTTAAAATATAGAAGTTATTAAAAATTCATGATTTACCTGTCTAAGAATCTTAACTTTTAACAACTGAACGCAGAATCCAGAGTCTATATGCCCCTACAAACTAAGTTTGACCCTTTTTTATCGACACTTGCATGCATTTGTTCGAAAAACCTACTTGTTAAGTGTTAATTTAAGGCTTTTGGATCCCTCAAAATCCCCATTTTGAGCAGTGATGAAAATCCTTCTAACAACATGACTTACTCCATTACCATCAGCCATTGTCACAGCATATTTTTTTGGTGAACTCTGCAAAGGTGTTTTTATTTTCATATGATGAATACGGTGAAGGTTGTGACTGTAAATGTTGCCATGCAGGCTGTGATGTAGGATGGGATGTAGACTGTATAGGTTGTGGCGTAGGCTGTAAATGTTGTTGAAAATAATCTGTTCACCCTGTTTTCATGGTCTGATACAAGTATATGTTGAATGCCTGATGTGTTGAGGCTGCCCTGACTGAGTTGGTAGAAAGGCAGGCATGTTGTGTTGAAATTGTGCATTATTTGGTGCATTGTATATATGATGTGGTGTTTGTGAAAATGATCCATTATTTATATCATATGAAGCATTGGACTGTGATGTCTGATGTGTTGAGGCTTCCATATCAACATAATTCAATTCTTCCTCCTGAAAAATAAAGAATAAATGGCTACACTATTTCTCTAGCAGACACTGGTGATCCATTTGAAATATCTTCTACAGGATGTTTTTCATCTGGACCTGATGTTTTTCATCTGGACCTAAAAAGTGAAATGTATGATAGCACAAGAAAAGCCATGCCTGGCAGACACACAAACATGCAGTAAAAAGCACTTGATAAAGAATTCTTCAACAAGAGAGATGCGTTGGTGTCACCTGCCAGCCATCAAGAAAAACATTTGGAACATTTTACCTTAAATATGAATTTTATACATTGACCAAAACTCCTTTCAAGGTATTTCCGAATATTGTTTGTATCATCATAGCTCAGACATAACAGGAGCAAAAAAGGAAAGTGTGACCCACAGATAATGGAGAAGCCATACTTAAGAGCAGGAGATACAAAATGTATCAATTATCTCTGTGTTTTTGTCTTCCTCTTAATGATGCAGAAAAGCTGTCATGTAATGTACCACATCAGGATTTCTTACGGCTCTGAAGATGTCCAATACTTCCACAGTTTGGGCTTAAATATAAACAATTTAACATCAATCAGTAATTTTTGAAGTCACAATAGAGCAGATAAACATTGCCTTTACTAAACTTTCACACGACTTTACAGTGACAATATGCAATTGTTTTGTTACACGCGGATGTGGCTTCACATAAAATGCTAGTCTCCAAGGCCTGACTGAAAACATTATAACTAGAGTTGTAAACAACAAAAGCAACACACGCGTACTTCTAAATTAAAAAATGGAATAATTCAGTCGAATTGCATATCATATATTGTCTAGATACAACTTCTGACCAAGTTTAGTGAAAATCAGATGAAAACTACATGAATTTGAGAGCGGACACTGCTGTGGCCGCTGCCGCCGACCGACAAGGGTGATCTTAAAATACGTCCCGTTTTCAACGGGAATATAAAAATTAAATAAACGACACCAAACACGTAATTGAATTTAATCTTGTTTTCGTTCTGGTCCAGTTTTCGTGATGAATGGGAAAAATATAATCATACCAACAGACTTATGAATTATGGGGAGAGTTAATATATGTCAATAGTTTGAGCAGAACATTAGAGTAAAGCCCCCTTTACCAACAGGAACAGGATTTTACAGGTTTGTTGCAGACGACTCCAGAAATCCTTGTGATAAAAGGAGAAATTGCTCAAGATCAGAAATTTTTCCTTTTATCACAATGATTTCTACCCTACGCAATCAATTTATTCATATTCCATTACACTTTAATTTGTTGAATGCAATCTCTTTTTATTTGGGAACATTCAAAATGTGTCATTTGGTAAAGGGTTAATAGCAGTGTGAATAAAATAACACACAAAGCATCAACTTTCTTGGAGGTTGCCTGTTGCCGGTGCACAGTGGCCATGTTGCTGTAAGAGGAGTTGAAGCCATTGCATTATCAAATTGCAGCCTTTGCTTTGCTTTATTGGTAGGTTGGGCACCACTGTTAGAGCCAGCAGTAAACTGTCCTTGTATGACTAACTCTTCTGTCGACATCACATCTACTGTTGTTTCAACTGTTTTTGGTGCCCCACTGTTTTAGCCAGCAGTAAACTGTTGCCTTATGTAAGATTCTACTATGGGCATTGTAATTTACCAACTGTTTTGGGGGCTCCACTGTTTGAGCCAGCAGTAAACTGATGCCTTATTATCCCTCGCCATCGGCGGAGGGATATTGTTTTGGCGTTGTCCGTCCGGAACCGTATCTTGGAAGTGCTTTGGCAGATTTCATTGAAACTTTGTATGAGTATATATATGGGTCAGAGGATGATGCACGCCAAATGACATTGTACATTATCTGTTAATAACAGAGGTATGGCCCTTTGTATCTTGAAAAAATGCTTTTTTATACGCCCGTCTATGACGGGACGTATTATGGTATACCCCGCGTCCGTCTGTCCGTCCGTCTGTCCGTCCGTCTGTCCGTCCGTCTGTCCGTCCGTCCGTCCGTCCGTCCGTCCGTCCGTCTGTTAATGTCGTACGCTACGTCAAATATCCTTTGACAGATTTTCTTCAAATTTTAACACAATCTTAATATTGATAAACCCTGATCCCCTTTCGTTTTTGACGGAATTCTGAATTGTCGTTCCAGAGTTATGGGACTTTGTTCGTCAAAATTTCGTGATTTCATTGAATGTCCTACTGTAGCTCAAATATCCTTCGATGGATTTTTTTCAAATTTCAACACAATCTTAATATTGATAAACCCTGATCCCCTTTCGTTTTTGACGGAATTCTGAATTGTCGTTCCAGAGTTATGGGACTTTGTTCGTCAAAATTTCGTGATTTCATTGAATGTCCTACTGTAGCTATATAAAAATGTTAAAGTTGTTATAACTTTGGTATGCTTGGACCTAGAGTCTTGAAACTTGACATGAAGGTTGGCCAGAACTAGTAAGTAACCACTGGACATTTCAAGGTCATTCATTTGAAGGTCAAGGTCACTGTGACCTTGAATGTAAAAATGTTAAAGTTGTTATAACTTTGGTATGCTTGGACCTAGAGTCTTGAAACTTGACATGAAGGTTGGCCAGAACTAGTAAGTAACCCCTGGACATTTCAAGGTCATTCATTTGAAGGTCAAGGTCACTGTGACCTTGAATGTAAAAATGTTAAAGTTCTTATTTCATGTTATAACTTTGGTATGCTTGTACCTAGAGTCTTCAAACTTGAAATAAAGATTGGCCAGTACTAGAAGATGACCACTGGTCATTTCAATGTCATTCATTTGAAGGTCAAGGTCACTGTGACCTTAAATGTTAAAATGTTAAAATTGTTATAACTTTGGTATGCTTGGACATAGAGTCTTCAAACTTGACATGAAGGTTTGCAAGCACACTTAGATGACCACTGGTCATTTCAAGGTCATTCATTCTAAGGTCAAGGTCACTGTGACCTTAAATGTTATTGTTGTTCATGTATCCTACCGTAGCTCAAATATCCCCCGATGGATTTTTTATACGCCCGTCTATGACGGGACGTATTATGGTATACCCCGCGTCCGTCTGTCCGTCCGTCCGTCCGTCCGTCCGTCCGTCCGTCTGTTAATGTCGTACGCTACGTCAAATATCCTTTGACAGATTTTCTTCAAATTTTAACACAATCTTAATATTGATAAACCCTGATCCCCTTTCGTTTTTGACGGAATTCTGAATTGTCGTTCCAGAGTTATGGGACTTTGTTCGTCAAAATTTCGTGATTTCATTGAATGTCCTACTGTAGCTCAAATATCCTTCGATGGATTTTTTTCAAATTTCAACACAATCTTAATATTGATAAACCCTGATCCCCTTTCGTTTTTGACGGAATTCTGAATTGTCGTTCCAGAGTTATGGGACTTTGTTCGTCAAAATTTCGTGATTTCCATGCTCATGTACTTATAAAATAAACCATGTATTCAAATACAAATAAACTGAAGTAAAAAAATGATTCAAAGGGTTATTTATTACCTTACTACTTCATTGGCGAACGACGGGCGTATCATGCGCTCATGGCGCAGCTTTTATTGACTGTCAAATATAACACTTTTATGTCCAGAATCATATGAACGGGGGGATACCAATTCAACGAATTTGCTTGTGTAAGATTCTACTGTGGGCATTGTTGTACCAACTGTTTTGGGGCTCCACTGTTTGAGCCAGTAATAAACTGTTGCCTAATGTTAGATTCTACTGTGGGCTATGTACTGGGCGTTGTTGTATCAACTTTTTTGGGGGGCTCCACCGTTTAAGCCAGCAGTAAATTGTTGCATTATGTTGGCTTCTACTGTCGGCGTTGTACCAACTGTTTTTGCAATTGGTTTTGCTAGTGTCTTGACAACTGTTTTTGCTTCTTTTTGGGGCTATTTGAAGCTGAATTATCTTGTTTTTTCTCTTTTTCCCAAGTTTGATGAAGCCAGAATGCTAAAACTGTAAAGCATCTCCATGATTTCGCCATGCTCTTGTGTATGGCTCGTTTTGAGTATTTTTGTATTTGCTCCATTTGCAAATTTACTCAAATAGTCTTCACCCTCTGAAATACAGGTACAAAAATCTATATGTGTAATCACAGGAGCTTATAATTCTATCAATAAATAACGTCTTCGTGTTAATTATGCAAATACCCTACGCACCCCACCTCTTTATAAAAAAAACAAGGAGTGCAACATATCTGACCTTATTTATTGTCCCCTACCGCTGAAACTGGAGGGGACTTATGGTTTGCGCTCCGTGTGTCCATGAGTCTGTCAGTCAGTCTGTCACACGTTTCTGGATCCTGCGATAACTTTAAAAGTTCTTCATATTTTTCATGAAACTTAGAACATAGATGGATGGCAATATGGAGATTATGCACGTCATTTCATTTTGTTCCTGCGCCAAGAACTCTGGTTGCTATGGCAACTAGTATATTTATTATGCTCCCCTTCGAAGAAGAGGGGGTATATTGCTTTGCTCATGTCGGTCGGTTGGTCAGTCCACCAGGTGGTTGTCAGACGATAACTCAAAAACGCTTGGGCCTAGGATCATGAAACTTCAAAGGTACATTGATCATGACTTGCAGATGACCCCTATAGATTTTGAGGTCACTAGGTCAAAGGTCAAGGTCACGGTGACCAGAAATAGTAAAATGGTTTTTTAATGATAACTCAAGAACGCATACGCCTAGGATCATGAAACTTCATGGGTAGATTGATCATGACTTGCAGATGACCCCTATTGATTTTGAGGTCACTGGGTCAAAGGTCAAGGTCACGGTGACCCAAAATATTAAAATGGTTTCCGGATGATAACTCAAGAACGCATACGCCTAGGATCATGAAACTTTATAGGTAGATTGATCATGACTCGCAGATGACCTCTATTGATTTTGAGGTCACTAGGTCAAAGGTCAAGGTCACGGTGACCGGAAATAGTAAAATGGTTTTTGGATGATAACTCAAGAACGCATATGCCTAGGATCATGAAACTTTAGAGGTAGATTGATCATGACTTGCAGATGACCCTTATTGATTTTGAGGTCCCAAGGTCAAAGGTCAAGGTCACGGTGATCGGAAATAGTAAAATGATTTTCAGATGATAACTCACGAACGGTTTTGCCTAGGTTCATGACACTTCATAGGTACATTGATCGTGACTCGCAGATGACCCCTATTGATTTTCAGGTCACTAGGTCAAAGGTCAAGGTCACAGTGACAAAAATCGTATTCACACAATGGCTGCCACTACAACGGACAGCCCATATGGGGGGCATGCATGTTTTACAAACAGACCTTGTTTTTTTTAATTCTGACAATGGTGGAGTTTCACGGGTAGGGGACAATGTTGCTTGGCAATCTCGTGTTGATAGAATTTCAAGCTTCTGCGGTCTAATAGCCTGAATTTAATAAAGGATCATGTTTAGAAGTTATTTGGCTTTTATTATTAAGATGGTTCTAATGAATACCCCCAACATCACAACATAGGCATGGGTTTTTTTTACTAAGAAAGTGACGCCGATATTCGGCGTCTTCCCCTACCAGAATTTCCCCCCTAAAACTACCATTTCGCCTCCAAAAATATAATTTTTCACCAAAATATAATATTTTACCCTCAAAGAAATGGGTTTTTTTTCTTTTGGGAAGTTGACACTTATCCAATTTGTACCATGTACAACGATCTCGCGCTCTCTCTCCCGACGAACACTCACATCTGGGAATCCAAGTGATTCTATATATAGCTCTTAAATTACGTCATGGAAACTGCTAAACTAATTGTATTAATCATGTGACTATTTTACTGGATTCCGGTCTTGCGCGAGAAGGGTGTTCCGTCAATTAATTACCAGAAACCAGTCGAATTTTCATCTGGGTTATGTGAAAGCCAAGATATAAACGTTAAAACAGAAAAAAGCCTCACAATTGGCGTTCATACATGAACAAAATAAAACGTTTGGACTCGGAAAATATTAATTGCGTTGACGCATTTTTTAAGAATGAATCATCAAAACCGTTGAAACCCAGCAGGAGTCGGAGGTACATGTAATCAACATCGATCAATACTGTCGGATTATTGTGAAATTAGACAATCGGCAGCTGCCGCACCTTTCCCTTCCAATACTGTAGCAGATCTAGATCGTCAACCCATTCATCATGAAATTAAAATCACAATATTGACATCGTTCCCCGGCCCCAGTTGAAAACATTTCCCATTATTAGATCTACCCCTGCAACTTTATCTAGGACTTTGACTGTAATATCATACTTGTTCATGTGTTTAAGAACGAAAAGGTCAGAGACATACCTCTTTTTCTAAAAAACAAAACCCTGAAGTCTGTAGGCGACTTATAGACATTGAAATGAACAGTTTTTATTTTTTCCCCAAATATGTCTCTTTCGCGTTCGATTTTCCCCTTTTACCCAGCGTCCAGCGTCTTCCCCTTTTTCTAAAAAATACCCCTGATAGGGTTTTTATCAAATTAAAAAAATTAGGTGTGAAAATCTCCCTTAATCTGGAGTTTTGGAGATACTGACCAGATATTTAGTGGACAAAAAAAAATCTTAATAACCAAAACAACATTGACCTTGACCAAATTCCATAGGGATCTTCCTTTATGTACCAGTGATCTACACACAGTTTGGTGTCCATACAAGCAAGGGTACTTCAGTTGGTCTCTAGTAACACTTGGGGACTTTTCTAACGCGTCACTTTTCAAACTTGAATATCTCAGTTATGAGTAAAGATATTGATTTGAAATTTTAAAAACGATCATTTGACTACATTCTATGCAAGCTCACGATAAAATCATTCATCTGTGACGATTGGACGCTTTAGCACGTGGGTTAGGTGTGGTTCCATATTTTTGCACGTGGAAATGTTGAAACGCGATTTAATTCTTGTTTTATTTCAATTTAATTATTTTAGGTGGGTTCTTACACAAGGAAAACATAAAATTAATTTACAAATAATATAGCTTGTATCAATATTCAGGAGTGCAATTGCGCACTTTGCATTTTACAGGTTACCTTTTCCACTTGCTGAAGCGTTGGATCGTCACAGATGAATAATTTTATAGTTAGCTTGCACATATTGTGTTTTTTTATTCCAAAAACATGTATGAAAAGCAACTAAATAAACAATGGTGATAGAATGATACTTTGTTATGTACTTTTTATATATTTGTTAACATTGTTCTTTGTTCACGACACATTGATCATTTTCCACACGAAATACTAACTGTTATAACGTGAAGAATTAAACGGCAGAAATATCATCTGCAGAGAGAACTTCGTGTTTACTTCTTCTAGTCTTTAATTTCTGAAAATACACCAATATCATTTACAATACAGACAAAATACAAAAACTATAACCCTACACACACACATATCAATTGAATCAATAAGGTTTGTGCTCTGAGGATGTAATCTATCAGTGAAGGCAATGGAGATTATTTTTATGCCCCCCTTCGAAGAAGAGGGGGTATATTGCTTTGCTCATGTCGGTCGGTCGGTAGGTCGGTCGGTCCGTCCACCAGGTGGTTGTCGTATGATAACTCAAGAACGCATACGCCTAGGATCATGAAACTTCATAGGTAGATTGATCATGACTCGCAGATGACCCCTATTGATTTTGAGGTCACTAGGTCAAAGGTCAAGGTCAAGGTGACCCGAAATAGTAAAATGGTTTTCGGATGATTACTCAAGAACGCATACGCTTAGGATCATGAAACTTCATGGGTAGATTGATCATGACTCGCAGATGACCCCTATTGATTTTGAGGTCACTAGGTCAAAGGTCAAGGTCACGGTGACCCGAAATAGTAAAATAGTTTCCGGATGATAACTCAAGAACGCATACGCCTAGGATCATGAAACTTCATGGGTAGATTGATCATGACTCGCAGATGACCCCTATCAATTTTGAGGTCACTAGGTCAAAGGTCAAGGTCACGGTGACCCGAAATAGTAAAATGGTTTCCGGATGATAACTCAAGAACGCATACGCCTAGGATCATGAAACTTCATGGGTAGATTGATCATGACTCGCAGATGACCCCTATCAATTTTGAGGTCACTAGATCAAAGGTCAAGGTCACAGTGACCCGAAATAGTAAAATGGATTCCGGATGATAACTCAAGAACGCATACGCCTAGGATCATGAAACTTCATAGGTAGATTGATCATGACTTGCAGATGACCCCTATTGTTTTTGAGGTCACTAGGTCAAAGGTCAAGGTCACAGTGACCTGAAATAGTAAAATGGTTTTCGGATGATAACTCAAGAACGTTTTGCCTAGGATCATGAAACTTCATAGGTAGATTGATCATGACTCGCAGATGACCCCTATTGATTTTGAGGTCACAAGGTCAAAGGTCAAGGTCACGGTGACCCGAAATAGTAAAATGATTTTCGGATGATAACTCAAGAACGCTTTTGCCTAGGATCATGACACTTCATAGGTACATTGATCGTGACTCGCAGATGACCCCTATTGATTTTCAGGTCACTAGGTCAAAGGTCAAGGTCACAGTGACAAAAATCGTGCTCACACAATGGCTGCCACTACAATGGACAGCCCATATGGGGGGCATGCATGTTCTACAAACAGCCTTTGTTTCATCATGATTAACTTGATTGATTTGAAATGTCGTCATCATTTTTTTGGTAATTTTAATCAATTTTACCTCAGTCTTCTCATTTCGCTAAACTGGGGTGTATCCTTAATGCCTGTTGTTTCGTCAAGTTCAATCATGTTGTAATATTGCGCTTATACAAGGCATGGTTCAGGTGATGTCTTTGCCTCTGCTTTTTGATATACCTAGTACAAGGTAGGCTTGGAAAACAACGGACCCCCATCTGTATGCTCTCTGGGTTGTGATGTTTTCTAAAATTTTCCATCTCGGCTATAAGTTGTTATCACACTTTCTTTTGCTGATTTCTTGTCAAATCCATGTTTACCGGTAAATGGTTATTGTCCATAGGTGGATAATGGTTTCACTACATCGTCTGAAGAGGATCGGAAATGAGAACTTCTGCAGGCTGCTCTGTTAATCCAGAGAATACTGTCATCCCTCAAACTGGACATCCTCTCCCACTGACTCCCAGAATTTAGAAGTATCGCCAAGCGGAATAGTAATAATTATTGTCTTTTGGTGAATAGTGGTTTCACTACATGGCTTGAAGAGGGACAGGAGCAGTGTAGGTGGCAGTGTAGAGGATCGATGGAGAGGACCTTGGGCAGAGATGCAGACAAGGATTTTGAGGTGATGGCCCTATGAAGATAATGGAATGGTCCCAGGACAGCGGTACTCAGTACGTTCAACGTGCGCGGGTCGATTATGGAAGGGAATATCGCCAGTGCATGCATGCTGCTAAATTACAATTTCATTTTGCTAAATTACAATTTCATTTTGCTTAATGACAATTGTAGGTTACTTTATTACAACACCATGTTGGTATATTACAATTGGTAATACACGCAATTACATGCATGTTGCTAAATGACAATTGCATTTGGCTTTGTTTTATTTGTTTTGCGTGTTTATGCTTTTTTCTATCAGTTATTGTTACATTACTTGCATGCTTCGTTTTATGTTTACTCGATGTATGCAAATCACGTATTCTTGCGAGTAAATGACAAATGAATCATTTCTGTTTAAAAGTTCATGTGCCTATTTTCTTGTAGCTGATCTATCATCATTTTAATACTAATTTATTCGTGAAAAGGCATATTTATTGTTAGTTTTACTAAGCGAAATGACTAGACACATGGCAGCAGCTCACATAAAGTAAGCCAAATGCTGACTGCATTAAGACGAACGCATAAGTAATACTGAGTTCAAATAAGACGGGGAACCAGAGGTTTTTTATTAATTTTCGGTAGTTATCGGTAGTGTTCATAAGTTTTTTTAATTTTATGCACCGTGTTGTTGCATATATACCCATCGCGCCATTTCAAAAACATGTGGACATCTCCATTCTAAAAGGTCAAGCTTTATTGTTTATTACGTAAAATGCATACGATTTTATTCTCCATTTCGAGTGCTAGGCGTTCATTTGGCTTTCGAGCAATGCCCGATTGAAGTAAGTTGGAGTTAGTGATCCCTGATTATAAACTTGTTTTCATTTACGTTCAAAACGTCCTGTTAAGCGAGTCTCCGGATGTAGTGTTTTCCATACGGTTTTAACTAGATCTATGCCTATTTCTGATTCGTAACCTCTTTTCGAATCATGCCATTTGCTTCAAAATAAATCATTGGAAATTAATCGAGACTTGATGAAGATTGATTGTAATTTTATTGAACCGAAGCTGACACAGACTTTACATGAGAGAACGGAAGTTGTCGGTGAAGGTCATTCTTTAGAGAGTCTATAAATAATGAAGAATGGTGCTCATGGGTGGGATGTTATATATATGGGAGGGCATGTAAAGTCTGTGTCAGCTTCGGTTCAATAAAATTACAATCAATCTTCATCAAGTCTCGATTAATTTCCAATTTTATTGAACCGATAGCTGAACAGACTTTCCATGAGATTTTAGAGCTAGACAGCATTCTTCATTATTCCAAACTGATAATACATGAATTATTTTTGTATTATCAGGTTCTTATTAACTGATAACTGTTCCAAGTAATATCATTATGCAACTCATGAACAACTATTAACTATATATTTATATATATACATACACCCAATTTGTTTCATGAATCAATGCACATTATAATTAATATAACAACATAATCCATCTATGACAATAATGCTCCAGCATATGTCATATCAATAGTTTTGTTATAAAACTGATAAAAAGTTTTTGCTGAGCTCCATCCTGCAGCCTGCGTAATAGTGTCAATTTGAACACCTTTTGCTGACGCAGCCGACGTAGATGCTGCCCGACAGCTGTCTGCACCAAAATGGGTTATGTCTATCCCTGCTTTTTTCAACAATGACTTGACCCATCTAGCCACTGTACTCTTAGTTGCAGAATTAAATGGCTGCACTGTAGCAATAAACAACTGATCAGTGTTTCTCAATTTTTCAGTACGGTGAATGTAATGCACTAAAGTTGTTACTAAACATTGTTTTTTATTTACAGGGTACCTATCTATCTTGAAAGGTTTAGCATGAAGTCCCGGCTTTGACTGTTTCACCAATTGTGATATCACACAGTATACATAGTCTGATTCTATTTGTAAATCATCTAACTTAAACAAATGAATAGTTTGGCATCTTTGACCAGATAGAATCATAAACAGAGTTGCTAGTTTTTCTGATAATTGTAACAAGGTCAATTCTGAATTTTTTGGCAACGCCGAAATATAATCAAGGACGGCCTTGATTGGCCAAACTTTATGATATTTCGGCAATGACGGCTTGCTTGTAAAAACACCTTTCATGAATCTTTGAACTAATGGTTGCATCCCAATATTTCTACCATCAATAATATTGTAAAAAGAAGATAATGATGACTTAGCTGTATTGATGGTGCTATATCCCAACCCATTGTGAAACAACTCTGTCAAGAATTCCAAAATTAATGTGGTAGATGCTGTAAGCAGATTAATTTCCTGCCTGTCACAAAATAACACCCATTTTTTTAAATATGTCCCATATTGTGGTACGGTGGATTTTCACCAGGATTGCAAGATGATGTTAATAGTGTTTTGTGATAATCCTGCACCCTGGAGGTGTTCCCGGATAAAACAAAAGCTCCCAATTTCAGCTTCCGAACTGGGTGGATCCTGTTCTGGTCCATTGACATTAGTACAACTCTGTTGGATGGTAGGATGTAAGACTGTGCACAAGTCTGTTGTAGCAACACGCTGAACCACACCTGGGTTGGCCACAATGGAGCAATCAGAATTGCTGTTTCCACCTTGTCTGTCACAATTTTTTGAATGCATCTGCTGATGATACTAAAAGGAGGAAACAAATAATAAACTTTGTTAGTATCTGTCCACAATAATGACAAGGCATCAACGGCAATAGCCTGTGCGTCTGGTGTATATGAAACATATTGTGGCAGTTGACGGTTTATTCTGGACGCAAACATGTCTATATCCATAACCCCAACTATAGCTGTTGAAGCCTGAAAATACACTGGGTTTAACATCCACTCAGTATCATCATTCATTTTGCGACTTAAATCATCAGCTGCGCTGTTGTCGACCCCCGGAACATGGGATGCACTAATCCACAAATGTTTGTCTTTAGCCCAACACCAAAGTTCTTTGGCTATGGAGTGTAATGCTGGCATTTTGCCTCCAAACTTGTTAACATATGATATTGCGACTGTATTGTCCATAAAAATTTGAATGTGTGCATCTTGCATCACTCCTGTTAATGATTTTATAGTTAATAAAGCTGCTTTGAGCTCTAGTACGTTAATATGTTCAAGTTTTTCTTGTTCAGACCATAACCCATTTGTGTGTGTGTTATAGGTAACATTGACCCCGCCCCACCCTGTTTTGCTAGAATCACTATATAGTTTTAAAGCGGGAGCCTCTCGTGTAATGGGCTTGTATGCGTTTTTACCATACTTGAGAAATGCTGAAATCATTTCCCTGCTATTGTCAGAAATCACTATATGTGCATCATAATTGCCTTTACACTGCTTCAGATGGTGATCTTTTTCATGTTCTAAATCTTTATAATACAAAGGTGCATACTGCATTCCAGGTTCACAAGCTACCATTTTACCTATCAACTGTGCAAATTCACGTATTGTAACCTTTTGCCTAGAAATTATTGTTGTCCCTAACTTGATTAGGTTTTCAAGGCGTTCTTCTGTAACCATAACTCGCATGGTAATTGAATTAAGGATAAACCCCAAGAATACTATGATTTGAACTGGATCAAAAACTGATTTTATAGGGTGGACAGTAAAGCCCAGTTTGTCTAGTAATTGAATTGTTTCTGTAACATTTACTTGACATTGTTCTTTAGTTTTTGCTCTCAATAAACTGTCATCGATATATGGAATACTTGAATGTCCCATACTTCTCAAGTATGCAGATGTCGGTTTCAGTAATTTCGTAAACACTCGAGGACTACATGATAAGCCTTGTGGCAGTGAACGAAATTGATAGTGTTTTCCTTCCCACATAAATCTGAGATATTTTCTATCATCCTGATGCACTAACACACTAAAGTATGCGTCTTTCAAGTCTATAGAAGCAAAATAGTCATTTTGTTGAATGATTGCTATAGCCGATTTAAGTGTTTCCATTTTAAAATGAATTTTGTCTATGTTTTCATTAAATTGTTTTAAATTTAGTATGACACGAACAGACTCATCCTTTTTTGGTCTAATGAAAATGTTTGAATAGAATTGTTCATACTGAGAGTATTCAACTTCTTCAATAATATGTTTACTTAAAAATGCTTGCATTTCAGAATTAATCATGTCTCTTTCTCTGTCATTGAATAATATCGGTGTTGGCACAAAGGCTTGATTAGGGATACTGTTCAGTTCTATTCGATAACCTTGCACTGTCTGTAAGATCCACTCATCTAATGTTAAATCACGCCAATTGTCAATGTATTTTGCTATCTGGCCACCATTAAAATTCTCTGGCGTATTGTGTACATTAATAATTGTACTTACAGTTAGTTTCTCCTTATTTGCCCTTTCGGCATGGGTTTCACCTGTGGCTTTGCCGGCACATTTCTGTGGTACGGCTTCTGATGGCGTTGAAATTTGTTGTATCCATGAGGCCCCTGTGGCCTCCGCTGGCCTTAAAAAGGCCTGTCATTGGTGGTGGTGTTTTTCTGTCCAGAGAGTTTATTGGATCTCTTTTCTTCCTTTTCCACGGCATCTACTCGCTCCTCCAAATTAGCGCCAAAAAGAAATTCTGATGGCGGAACATCATTTCCACACACTTTCCTGTATTTTGCAGGGATAGAGGGTCTTATCAAATCCTTTCTTTTGTTTGTGTTTGCGTTCATTCCCTGAGCTAAGATGCGAAAAGAATCTTTTGTCAGCTGTTTCACTTCCTCTTTATCCCCATTGTTCACAAAAATGTCCAGAATTTTAATGATTGGAACCATTGGCCAATGCCATGTATTTCTGGGATGCTTGCATAGCTAGATCAGCAGGTCTGGCTGTCCTGAAAGCCTGCCACAGTTCCCTGTTAACTTTAGGAACCGTCATTCAGGTGCAATTGCTGGGGATTTGGTGTTTATCTTCCAACAATTTGAAAGCGTCATTACGAAGAGGCCGATCAATGGCATTATTCACAAGATCGCCAAGTTTTTCGCTCACCGCCAGTCCGAATTGAACTTTTTCAGCGTAGCTCTCCTCTCTCAGAAACTCGACGCTCTCGGTTTCGGTTTGCTCTATTTGTTTTGACGCCATTAGTGCGTCCAAATCGTCAACTTCCTCACAATTGCTATCGGCAGTAACTTCCACCGACGACGTGTAAGTTGTTCCTTTTGATTCGATAGACTTGTAACTCAGCGACAGTAAATACAAGTCACGAAAGAATATCCGTACTTTGTTCCTCGGACTTGGTCATTCTTTCTTCCATCTTGGAAAGTTTTTCCCAGAACTGTGACGCATTTCCGTCGAGTTGCGCGCCTCGTTCTGCATTCTGGTTTCCCAGTGTAGAGCTCCCATTCTGTGACGTAGTACGCACATTTCCAGCCTCATCCGCATCAATACTAAATACGACGGGTGACGTATCGTGGTTCCCCGAATCTATATTTAGCTGGATCTGGCGTGGTCGGGGATTTCCCCCTTCTAAGTCCTCATATGAGGCGGTTTCACTGGCTTTCCCAGCTTTTAGCCGATTTAATTCCCTAGCTTTCCGTAACACTCTTTGTTGTATGGAATCCATTTCAGATTCAGCCATTTCGGCAATAGTGCGTGAGTACCAGAACTTTCGTTCTCTACCCAACAAAGGATGAACAAAGGAACTCGTTCAAAGTTATAATTTCCGTGGAATTTCGTCTTTTCCTCGCGTTTTTAATGCCCCACTGATTGCAAAGTCACTTTCCTCACACTTTCTAATGAAAATTATTCCAGATATGTATCTCCGTTCTGCTAATTTATTGATTTTTACGCTTAAAGACTCTGCTAAGAACTACTGTTCGCTAGACTAAATCCGTAATGACCTTCACCGACAAATTCCGTTCTCTCATGGAAAGTCTGTTCAGCTATCGGTTCAATAAAATGCATTATTAAGATAAATTCATAGGTAATTTAAGTAAGTAAGAAAGATTTTTTTTTTATTCAAATGTTTATTTTTAAAATTGTAAATGCATGCTTAATGTTATGTTGTCTGGGTATGCTAATTTACATAGTGTGGTCATGCAGAATGAAATCCAAATTCAGGACTCAGAGAGTGTCAATTACCTTTAGTTAATATGTTGTATTAAAATGCATAAGCAGTCTAACGTAACTTTTGGCTGTCCAGTGGTTGTTACATACGCTTATCACCTATGTGACCCGGGTTCACTCCCCGTTCCTTGCAACATGTGAGTTTGGTTGGTGGTCACCTAGACCATATAAACATGCACCTGTACAAAAACACAATTGTAGTTCTCTGCAACTGATGGGCATACCAAAACAGACCTTTTTTGTGAGCAATGTAGGAAAGGAATTAATAAACTTCAAAACCATGTTAAATTTACTTGAATGGCAACCTAGGGAAGTCATCTATTTACATGCATCCCAAAAAACATGACCCTGTTTCTACACTTCATACGCTCACTTAACCCATTACCACTTGCATACCCAGCTGATTTGCTAATCTCCACCACTGATCAATAGTCAATAATCAGTATCCAGTGTATTTTTTGGATGAAATATTCCGCGTTATTCGGCCCCATTCCGCCATCTTTAGGGTATATATTTTTCCCCCAAATATTTTTAAAATTCCCCTCTCGGAAGTGTTTTTCAATTTTAATCAATACCTCGTTTAAATACGTCTTTTGTTACGAATTTACTACAATTTTCCTGAACTGCATCCGCGTGTTTACTTTATTTTAGCCTTATCGCAAACTGTACGTAGTTCACTATCACGACTTTCGCTTTACGACATCTACAGCAAACCATACGTATTCCATCATGTCGCACAACAACAAAAGCTATCGTAAAAAAATTGACAAATCTGTTTTAACTTAAAAATAAATTGAAATTCTTTTCAAACAAGTACAACTTAAAAGTCAGTTTTCTTCAAATGCCGGCAGTGAAACGCCAGAAACGTCTGGTCAAGAGAGTGTTGAAAGACTGTTTAGTTTGCTCAACCTGCTTTGCACGCCACAGAGAAACGGGCTTGGGGAAGCTACACTGGAGTCCCTGATCAGACTTCGTTTGCACACGGAGAGACTTGGTGAAGAGGTCACCAGAATAATTGATAAATTCGCTGAAAAGCCTAGAAATGTTGAACTTTGAACATGAACATAACATGTTTATTAATAAAAGAGTTTGAATCATGTTTTTCTCCCTCTGTATGGTGAATTATAGTGTTAAAACTTGATTTTGTACTGTTACTAGCTAAGCATAGACATTTCCCCCTTTTCCCCTTTTAAGCGCGAATTTCCCCCCCCCCCCCCCTCAGGGGACCCGACCCCCTTCCCCCAAAACTGAAAAAAACACTGGTATATCAATAGGTATCTAGCTGATTGCTGACACCCTCCCACTAGAGGAAATTGGATAATTGTGCACTGTAGGGGGGTCATATGGTTCTGGTTTGTTTTATTACCCTTTGTGTTGATTATACAGCCAGAGTGTGAATGTATGAATTGTAGGCAATAAAAAATAGTTTTTAATGATACCTGTCATTTGAAAATCGGCCTATAAATAAGGTAAAAAGAAAGAATGGAAAGGAACACACATGAATATTTTAACAAGAATTTTAATTAATTTTATCATTTTCTTATTTTTATAACATGCAAACAAAACAAATATTTATATTCCTGTTTAACATTTTCTACAGGTATAAACCTGGGATATAATTGATAGAAACTTGCATGAAAATGTAACTTAAATTTACACAAAAGAAGTCATCACTGTGCTGACATTGCATCATAATTTGACATGTAAATAAACACAATTGAAACCCAATTGATTGAAATAAAGAACATCTTGAAATGATTGTAATTTTGCTTCCATTATATTTTCAACATTCTATTAGTTAAAAAAGGTTTATTACTAAAAAGGGTGAAATAAACATTAACTAAATAAAAATACAAATCAATATTAAATTGGTAGACTGAACAAGTCTTTTCTTTTTGGAAGGTGCAGTCAGTTTCTAAGGTCCATTTTCTTTGCAATACCAAGTCTTTCAAGTTCTAATTTGTAGCAGGAACAGTCATATTGTGCCACAAATTGTGGCACCCATTGCCACACAGTGGCGTCATGCATGTGGTTCAGCCATAGCTTGTGTCTGTACGCTCCTTCAATACCAGGCTGTGGTACTTGCACCAGCGTCGCTTTCAAGGTAAGATGCCATGAACATGAGGGCCCATATTCTCCTTGTTAACGTGGCCAGCCAGCGCCTGTCCTTGGCTTGCCCGTTTCCTCTTGGAGAAGCCTGCAACCAAGCGACCAGCAAGCTCCTCACGGAAGTCTAGATGGCCAAAGCGTTTCTTCGAGTGCCGACGTTTAGATGTCTCCTTGAAGATAAGGTAGGCGTTCACAATGGCGGTGTTCACCATGAACCAGAAGAGGTACCGCCACCACTTCTTTGAATTTCGACCGACCTCATAACAAAGGCGGTATTGATCATGAACATCAACACCGCCCATGAACTCATTGTACACCTTGACAGAATGTGGCTGCTGTAAGTGTAACACATCAGTCCCTGTCCTTCGCTGAGCAGGAGATCTTTTGGCTTCTTAAGGACAGGGGGTACTGCCTCCGATTCACCCGAACAGTGCCGCACGAATACAACCCATCCTTGAGCAATTTCTCCATCAAGGCTACACATGTGAAGTAGTTGTCGCAGTATACCTCTCGGTTACTGCCCCGGATGTCGCTTGTCATATTCCTAAGTACATTGTAGGATAGTCCATGTTCAGTGGCATTGTTCTGACGACCCAGATAGACATCGAACTTAGAACAATAATATGTGTTGGAGTCGCACAACATCCATATTTTTATTCCACGCTTGATGGGCTCTGCCTGCATGTATGGCTTCATGGAATTGCGTCCATTGAACTTTACCATGGCCTCGTCTACAACGACCTGTTTCCCTAATGTGTAGCACGCACCAAATGTCCCAGACACATGTTCAATTACAGGACGTATCTTATAGAGTTTATCGTGATTGGCAGCTCCTCGTGGGAGTTCAGTGGCTCTGTCTGACACATGAAAGTACTGGTTGATCTTCTGGAACCTGTTTGACATCATGACAGATTTGAAACCCTGGTTTCTAATGAAGAGGTTTTCTCTCACTTGTTGGTACCCAGTTGATTCCCATCCAAACTTTCAGTCCGATAAATGCTCTAAATTCTGTAGCATCCGTTTCTGTCCATCGTGGGTCATGCCTTCCTTCGGACTCCATCTTCCATTTAGCATAGTTGTTCGTGTGCCTAGCTATTTCAGCATACATCATGGGCTGGAACATCAGTGAAAAGAAGTCCAAAGGGGAAGGCAGTTCATCATCAAAGTTCTGAGGAAGAGTGGGCCCAGGTCGCTCAACAAAGTCATTGAACTGAAAAGAAAAAAAAATGACTTCAAATGATTGAATGAAATTACATAAAATTGTCATATATTATATATATGTATTTACATTTTGATGTTCACAATAAATGCAATGTATATCTACACACTTATTCCAACCTATTTTTACAATTAAAAGTCGAATTCTAACTGACAATTAATTTCAATTTCATATACATGTACATACCGCCAGGGGAGAAAATCTTGACGTCCATTCTGTCGTCAGTTCGTCGTCAGAATCCGACTCACTTTCACTGGATTCTGATTCATATGCAACTTCAATGTCAGAAGGAATGTCTTCAGGCCCAAAACCAGAAAATTCGGACCCACTATCGTCAGAATTGTAATTATTTGCATCAGTTGTTTAAAAGTCGTCATCCATCTTGGCTTGTTGTTTTCAATAGGAAGTGCAAGAAAAAACTCGCGCATGGGTTGCATGATTGGATCGCTATTTTTAGCTTTACTCTAAATAGTAACCATGTGCTTTTTTTACCGGAAATTGGTAAGGATATTCAAACTTTCAATAGGTATATCCTAATATGACGTCATTTAATGTTATATGTAGTTATTGGGGATCTAAATTGGAGTGCGTCGCAGTGCGTCTTTAGGTGGGAACTAGAAATGCGTCGATGTGCGGCATCACCTGTAGATCGATAATTGCGTCGATAAGTGTCAATAGGTGGTAGAGCAATAATGCGTTGTAGTGCGGCATTAGGTGGTAATTATATTTTCTGAGCATTTTGGCAGAACACCATTATGTACGCCTGTACATTCTCAAGAACTGTCATCCGATGACGACAATGACCAGGTAGAAGGTGCATGTAGCGCTGTAATGGAAAACCGCATTGGGTTGTTAGTTTCTGAGCAGCCTGCGGAATAAAGCAGTGACTCCACTGACGATGATGGAAGTGATGACGGTGATGCGTTTTCACAGGATGATAGCATCCGACGTTTCCACGAATCTGGCTGTGGGTGTGCTAAGAAATGCCAAAAGAAATTTTATGCCTCCCAAATCAGAACGCACATCATTGATACGCAAGAAATGACTAGGGAAGAAAAGGAAATGTACATTAAAGGCTATTTGTCGGAAGGTTCCAAAAATGACTCTACAAAGCGTATCACACTTCAATCAAATATATGATGTAGGTTCCGGGTAATTCACGGATTTTGGTGGATAGTGGGTTCGCCCATATTAAAAAGCTGTACAGATAATAAACCTTATCGTTAAAAGTTAACCTTTTATTACTTAAATATGTTTCTAATAAAAAACAAGAGGGCCATAATGGCCCTGAATCGCTCACCTGACTAAGCTTGCAACATCAACTTAAATTCTATCAGACCCATATACAATACTATTGATTTTCAGGTCACTGGGTCAAAGGTCAAGGTCACAGTGACAAAAAACATATTCACACAATGGCTGTCACTACAACTGAGAGCCCATATGGGGGGCATGCATGATTTACAAACAGCCCTTGTTTTACTACAAATAACTTATTTCAAACCTTTCCTCGTTGATTTTACATTAAAAAATATTTAATTTATGATTATTTTTGAAGAAAACATTTAATACCGCAAAAAAAAAGGCAATTTCAATATACAACAGTCAACTTTGCAATGGTTTCAAGCAGTTCAACGTGAGTAGGGATATCGGACTTTTTTTTAAAGTTCAAACAAATATGTCATATAATATATCCTTTTAAAGGTATTTTGATTTGCAGTACAATGCTTTTTATTTCAGTCAGATTGGACCATGTATAAGAGAGTTATTATTGAATTATTTTTGTTTGACAAAGTCCGACAGCATTCCATATTTTACCATATTAGGCAAAATATCACAAATTACAGGTTCACCTGATAGTTTTTGAACATATATGTATACATTTTTAATATATCTTCTTAAAAACATATTACAAGTGCCACAGAAATAAATGTGATAACCTTGTATAATAGGGTAAAAACTACAAAACAATTTATAAAAATATGCACTGTTAAATTTGTATGTATACAGTCTATCTTTTATTTTTCGGCCCCCAAAGGAGGGCATATAGTGATCCTGAAGGAGGGCATATAGTGATCTCACCGTCTGTCTGTCCGTTGCCCCCGAAGGAGGGCATATAGTGTCCGTCTGTCCATTTGTTCGTCTGTCTGTCCGTTACACTTTGCGTTTAGATTTCGAAAAATGCTCCTAACTTCTATGTTGCTTCAGATGTAACCTTCATATTTGGTATGCATATATATATGGACAAGGCCTTTCCGTACGCACACACATTTTGACCCCTGTGACCTTGACCTTGAACTTTGGGTCTTGAACCTGTCCCCTGACCCTGTCCACAATCCCTGTCCCTAACCCTGTCCCAGTCCCTAACCCTGTCCCTTTCACCTGTCCCTGTCCCAGTCCCTAACCCTGTCCCTGGCAGACGCATTAATCAATATATCATTTGATATGATGGCTTCTTTATAAATCAACATCATAGTTGACAATCACTTCTCAAACGGTCTCTTCGATTTATATACTAAATCTAGAATAAATATCTTTAACATCCTTAATTCTTACACATAAAATAATGTAACTTTTAACAACCATCAGCAAATCCTTACTTAATGTCGAATTTTTCCCTAATATAATGACTTTCCTATAACTATTATATACACTAATGTTCTGTGATAAACATATTAAATGATATTAAATAAGTACTCTTCTTTACAAGTAGAGCATAATATCTTCAATATGCAAACTGTCACTCTTTAACAGTAACAAGACATTTTACTCATCAGCAAACCCTTATAAATGGAAAAAGAGAAAAAGTCACTTAATAAATTTAAATTGAAACACTACTACACTTGAATGCTACAACAATACGTCCACAATAATTATATACATCCATATTTCATGATTAACAACTGTTATGCCGCTGCCGGAGATTTTGTGTTTTGGGGACGCAGTTCCACGTTGTTGGAAAAGACTTGCAAAAGTAACTCACTAAGTGTTGATTAGTTTTGATGTTTATTTTCACGAAGTATAAAGTTTAACAGCAATAATAACAAATATCCTTTTGAGTTCACGATAATGACACACAGTTCAAAATGTTAAGTTAAATGAATGTTTATTTGTCATAAATGTTTTCCTATAACGTTTAATGTAATTTATATTTATCACACAGTAATCACCCAGTCAAATTTCACAAAGAAAGCCTAAAGTCTATCTCTTGTCTCCCATATATATATTTTTCAAATTTTATGTTCTTCACTTTTATACCAAATTTTACAAACAGTTGTCAAAACAACAGATACAGGAAACATATTAGATAAAAATCAATTTAGTAAGATGCAATAATTATTATTGAACAAACACTATTGTCACAATAGACATTATTGCCAGAGGGATTTTTTTGACAACAGAAGATGAATGGCTTCTTTAATGTGCCTTTGAAGATAAGATACTTATATAATAAAAATGCCAATTAACATTATCAGTTTCTTTAACTGCCCTAAGATGACAGTTTAAATATTAAACAATAAAGTTTCATTCAACTTCAAACACAAAGGTTACTATTTCAAAATCAGATAAAAATGACATTCAATTATGTAACAGTATACAACAATTTGAATCAACCAAAATAAATTTTCCTTTTATTATATTTTTTTAACATCATTATCTTTATAAATACTTTGTGTATTATTATTAATTAAAAATAGTTTTATTTATTTTAAAAGGAAAGTAAACAATAAATTATGTCATTTATGTGGTGCATAACACATATAAGATAATGAGAAATAAGTCCTCTACTTGACCAGTACAGCATTATATCTTCAATATTCAAACAGGCACTCATTTACAGTAACATCTTTTACTCATCAGCTAATCCTTTATAAATGGAAAACGGAAAAGGTCACTTTATAAACTTACAATGAAAAACTAGTCCGCTTGACTGCTACAAATTAACGTCAACAGTAAATTATATACATAAATGTATCATGATTCACATATAACATAATGAACAAGACTATGCAACTGATATGGAGAAAATTCTGAACTACACTCGGTTCAAAACGACATTGTTGTAAATTTTCTGGTTAATACTTTAAATTAAGATAAACACCTTGGTTGTAGACCTGCCTTTGTACTAAAACATATAAACAAACAAAAAAACAACAACTGTTTTTCTGCTATTTGAGGCGCTTGAGCTTGAAGCGAAATGAATGGAAAGACCTATCCGGTAATTGTAATTCTTGACATGCAATCTGGTTTCTGTATACTTTTGCACAAGAGTCAGTCTACTATTCAGATTTGCTACAATCGCAAGTTCAGCTGGTGACCACCTTTTATAACATTGATCACTAGGTACATGAATATGCAGATCGTCTCTATCAGTGGCTTCGGAAGCTAAAACTTCGTTCTCTTCTGGCTCAATAAGATGAATTCTGTCATCTTTCATGCACTGGACGGGAACAGGGTTTCAGGCTTAGCTACATTGTACGCATGTTAGGGTTAGTTTAGTATTTTATTAATTAGCCTGTTTATTCAGCCAGTGCGGAGTGCACAGGCTATCCCGTGGCGACACTTGACCAAAGTAATAATAAATAAATATAACATTTAATTTCATTGGCTGATTCAGGGTTAGTTGCATTTTACGCATGTTAGGGTTAGTTTAGTATTTACTATTAGATAATTTAATTATTATATGATATACATGATACAATACACATTATAATAGAGTGTACAGTAGGTTTTTATCAAAAGCATTGATGCATGCTGTCAATAACAAAATTTAATACAGCATAACTGTTCAATAAGATAAGTTTTGAGAAACGTGACATTTTAAATAAAGACTGAGAGAGAGAGACATATATATTTTCAGATTAAAAAAAAATGTATTACTTCTTTTCTACATAAAAAGAAGCATTATTAAACGCTTACTTGTAAACTTTCATCAGCGTTCAATGTTTTTCCTACAAACTATTAAGATCAATAACATATGAATATGTGTTTATTCCCAGTAGTGGTCTCTTTACTGTACTTTTGTACTTCTTTTCAGATGGAGGAGTTAGAAGATAAAGTGGAAAATTTGGAAATCGCGGTAAACGCATCCAATGAGATAATTGTTGAAAAGTGTGGCGAGATGGAAAGTAGACTGAATGAACTTGAGAATAAGCACAAGACAGAGATTGCTAATATGAGAGCTGAATTCAAGAATGAAATTGAAGAAATGTCTGTTGCAATAAATAGTTTGAGTTTCCAGGCGTCTCCAATATACAGCAGTAGCCAAATTCAAGGATCTGGAAGAGGAGGTAGAGCCGCGGAAACGATTCTCTTGGATTCTGCTTCTGGGTTAAAACACGGATCTGGAAGAGCGAGTAGAGTCGTGGATTTTTGAGTACACGTTGGAAGTGGCTACCGAACCAGCTTTCAAATGCCGGTAATACTGGATGACGTGGATCCAGAACTCAGGGAGAAAATACGTCCGCATGTTCGCAACAGCTTAGACCCTAAGAAAAAGCTTTCGCAGCTACAGTTAAGGTTCTGTGACTGGTGGCTAACTATCAGCGATGCTCAGACAGCGAGGAAGGGTACAGCAGGGGCCCTCAGAGAAGCTGGGATACATAACAAGATATGGTCGAGTAGTTGGTGTCCCGACATTGTCGGAGACTTCGAAGGATATCTTGTTGAAAAGATCAAACACTGGATGAAGAAACAGAAGAAAGATCTTTTGCAAAAGGGCATTAAGAGGTAATCGGATGGTGCAGACCATTAAAAAGGCTATAGTGATGATTTAATGGATGAAAGTGTTTTGTGACATAGTGTTTTCATTTTCATGATTATTATTTCATTTAAGACATAACTTATTTTAGTTGATATATTGGCTGATTCAGGGTTAAAACACTATTTCAAATAACCCTACGGATAATTAAAATTATGGTTTTAACCCTGTATCAGCCAGTGACATTTTCGGGACAATGTCATTGGCTGATTCAGGGTTAAAACCCTATTTCAAATATATTTCTATATAACATTTTACCATAACCAAAAACCAGACAATGTCATTGGCTGATTCATGGTTAAAACCCTATTTTTAGAAAATTGATGTTACAGTTTATTTTGATGATAAAAGTTATTAAAGTGATTCAAGTCCCGTCCCTGTTCCACCTCTGTCCCTTGCTGTCCCTTTCCTGTCCCTTTCTGTCCCTTATCTATTCCTATCTCTCGCTAACCCATCCCTGTCCCTTATTTGTACCTGACAGAAAGGTACAGAAAACAGCGGCAGGAAATGACAGAAAAGCTAGGCTTGACACTTTCGGTAGTGAATATGCAAGGTCATGCAATTTGGTTGACTTAAATTGACAACAAATATATGAGTATAAACTAGTAATCTAAGTGTACGATTGGGGCAAGGGTTAACATTCGTTAAGGGTTTCTGGTAGGCCTCAGCATTCCTCTCAAAGGTGGCATACCAAAAATATAACCCGTTGTGGTTGTGGGATTCTCATTATTGTAAAGGAACAAAATTGCAACCACAGTTTCTTGCATTTGTTGGTATCTGGTATTAGTACTGGTAAACCACCTAGACGGTCTAAGCCTGCCCAGAAAAGATACCAAACTGACCGCGTAAAACCTCACAAAACAGCTAAAATATGTTAAGGTATAGGCTACTTCTGATGTTACCTTAATTTACTTCACAACTACAAATTATCATACTCTTCTCACATGTATTGTGTTTGATGAAAACAATTACACACAAGCATTCACGACGTTTTCAGCAATTCACCATATTCAATTAAGGCTTCAATTAACTCGCACTTCAGATTATAAGGAGCACAGACTTTGCTGTCTTTATCTGAATAGGAACACAAAGTGCTGCTAATTAGGTCAAATAAAGTAGACTTATCTGAACAGTGTGTTCTGCAACATGATTTAACTGCTGCACCTAATTCAAAGTCGTACGACGTTTTTAACTTAAAGGCAGGTAACACCTGCATTCTTGTACAATGTCTCCGTTCTTTGCATTTAATACACGAACAATCAATAGACGAATGATAGGAAACAGTGTTTTGTGACTCTGGGACTGTCCGTTGTCTATATATTTTTTAGACCTTGTTTAGTAAAGAATTAATCACATAAATTGCGATCGAATTAAAACCCATGTTTTGAATACAAATGGGCGCCATTGTTATGATCATCACTTTGTCACACTGAGTTTTGCATCAATATTGGTGTTTATATAAATAGATCAATATAAAATAAAATAAAAGTATTTATTAAGTTCATAAATTTACCTCTATTTCCAACTCCATTTATATCCAACAGAACAGAAATAATACTAAAAACCATTCCGTAAATCACAATATAATTTAAACTCCGCGTAAATGCACTGCGTAAACTCGCATGTGACGACGTCTTTAAAATAAGTGGGATTTTCCCAACGTCATCACTGATGTCACTAATGCAGGTTTTGTCGTGGAACGGCTCATATGTTTTATATTCCTGAATATCATTGTGTACACACCGGTCTTACTGACCTGTGTACTAACGCGAAAGGAATTGTGGGTAGCACTTGTTTTAAGAGTGCAAAGTGAAAGCGAAAGAAGGTCAGGTGATTGTGCTTCTGATAATCTCTATCAGTCTTAATAGAGATTAAAAATCACATTTAAACATGATTAAATATCATTTCTTTACACAACATTCCATTTTAAACACGCAATAAAAAAGATTTTTCTTTCTTTATTAACATTTTCATTCCTACGCAGAACTAATTTGGCGGTAGCATAATTCCCCAAACCAGGGGAATGTGATGCGTTTATGTATAGAGGTGACAATAACGTAGTGACGTCACCATCTATGTATAGAATGCACTGAATATTATATTCTTAAATTAATTAATACTTGAACCATTTAATTTTATGTTTTTTATTCAGCAAACTGGACATTCAAGAAAACAGGTACATGTCAAGTTTGTTATAAATCAGAGACTGAACTATTTTACTTCAATGGTATTTTTCCCCGCCAATGGGATATGGATATAGAACTGAATGGTGTTGTCTGTCAATCCATCCAACTGTTCGTCAAAACATTTGTTAGTGCTATATCTCAGATATTATATAAGATATCAAGGTGAAACTTGATAGGTGTATAGATATCATTGTAAAGTGTCATGCGCAAAAACCATAACCCTACATTTTTTTAGAAGAGTTATTGCCGTTTGTTTTGTTAGCTCATCTATTTTTTGAAAAAAATGAGCTATGATCACCTTGGCGTCAGCGTCCGGTTAAGTTTTGCGTTTAGGTCCACTTTTCTCATAAAGTATCAATGCTATTGCATTCAAATTTTACTTACTATCATGAGGGGACTGGGCAGGCAAAGTTAGATAACTCTGGCTTGCATTTTGACAGAATTATGTGCCCTTTTTATACTTAGAAAGAAAATTGAAAATTTTGGTTAAGTTTTGAGTTTATAAGGTCCATTTTATTCCTTAAGTATCAAAGCTATTGCTTTCATACTTGCAACACTTACTACCTATCATAAGGGGACTGTGCAGGCAAAGTAATGTAACTCTGACTGGCATTTTGACAGAATTATGTGCCCTTTTTATACTTAGAAAATTCAAAATTTGGTAAAGTTTTGTGTTTAGGTCCACTTTTTTCCTAAAGTATCAAAGCTATTGCTTCCATGCTTGCAACACTTACTAACTATCGTAAAGGGACTGTGCAGGCAAAGTTATGTAACTCTGACTGGCATTTTGACGAAATTATTGGCCCTTTATACTTGAAAATTTGGTTAAGTTTTGTGTTTTGGTCCACTTTACCCCTAAAGTATCATAGAAATTGCTTTCATACTTGGAACACTCACAAACTATCATAAGGGGACAGTAAAGGACAAGTTGCATAACTCTGGTTGTCATTTTTACGGAATAATGGCCCTTTTTTGACTTAGTAACTTTGAATAATATGGTTACATTTTGTGTTAAGATCCACTTTACTTCTAAAGTATCAAGGCTATTGCTTTTAAACTTCAAATACTTTCATGCTATCATGAGGGTACTGTACCTGGCAAGTTGATTTTTACCTCTTAAGGTCAAATTATTAATTTTTTCTAAAATTGCCATAACTTTTTTAGATATGATTCGATTCGATTGATACTTTAACAAAACAACTCTTACCTGACATACCACAATTGACTCCACCCAAACCATTCCCCACGCCCCCCCCCCCCGAATCCCCCCTCAATCCCCCTCCCCCCCAAATTTTTTTTAATTAAAGATCATCTAATAAATGACCATCACACCCTCACACTATACCCCCCACCCAACCCCCACCCCAAAAAATAACTTTTATGCAATTGAACTGTCCGTCAGTATGTCGGTCCATTTTGAGTGGTGAAAGCTGAAGGTCATTCTTCAAGGTCAAATGTATGGCGTCTGTCCGTCCGAAAAAGACTTAAACATTGGCCATAACTTTTTCACTTTTTAAGATAGCAACTTGATATTTGGCATGCATGTGTATCTCATGGAGCTGCACATTTTGAGTGGTGAATGGTCAAGGTCATCCTTCAATGTCAAATGTCAAATTTATGGTGTCTGTCCGTCCGAAAACTTTAACATTGGCCATAACTTTTTCAATATTGAAGATAGCTACTTGATATTTGGCATCATGTGTATCTCATGGAGCTGAACATTTTGAGTGGTGAAAGCTGAAGCTCATTCTTCAAGGTCAAATGTCAAATGTATGGCGTCTGTCCATCCGAAAACTTTAACATTGGTCATAACTTTTTTAATATTGAAGATAGCAACTTGATATTTGGCATGCATGTGTATCTCATGAAGCTGCACATTTTGAGTGGTAGAAGTTCAAGGTCAAGGTAATCCTTCAAGGTAAAAAAAATAATAACATTTCATAGTGGCGTTCTCATTAAGCTGCACATTTTGAGTGGTGGAAGTTCAAGGTCATCCTTCAATGTCAAAGTCATCCTTCAATGTCAAAAGTCAAAAAACCAAAAACAAAAATTCAAAGCGGCGTTATCATGAAGCTGCACATTTTGAGTGGTGGAAGTTCAAGGTCAAGGTCATCCTTCAAGGTAAAAAACAATTAAAAAATTCAAAGCGGCGTTCTCATGAAGCTGCACATTTTGAGTGGTGGAAGTTCAAGGTCAAGGTTATCCTTCAAGTTCAAGGTCAAAGGTTTGTTTTTTTTCAAAGCGGCGTTCTCATGAAGCTGCACATTTTTAGTGGTGGAAGTTCAAGGTCATCTTTCAAGGTCAAAGATTTAGAAAAAAAAAATAAAAATGTTCAATGCGGCGCAATAGGGGGCATTGTGTTTCTGACAAACACATCTCTTTTTTTTTCAAACATGGTTAGAAAACACAAACAAATATTATTTTAGTTTTGAAATACGGTCCAACCATCCCACCCAAGAATCCCCCCCCCCCCAAAAAAAAATAATATTTTTTTTTTTTTGCATTTTTTTGCATTTTTGAAGATGATGTAATAAATGACCACCCCCACACTATGCAACCCTCTCCACTCCACCCCTCCCTCCTTTGTGATTGAAATTGAGATAGGTCCCTACACCTTTAAAAAGAAAAATAGATGAGCGGTCTGCACCCGCATGGCGGTGCTCTTGTTTAAACTTCTACTAGGCATTTGGTATGTGTAATGCTATCTTAATTAATAATTTGAAAGTTATTGGGAAATATATAATGAAATATTGTTATCCGAAAATACCGATCTTCATGATAATAACCCATTTCCCAATTTGTGTAATTGCCTTGCAAAGATAGTGTTTTTTCCGTTTTTTATTAAAACAGTTTTTATGTGTTTTTTCTGTACCAATATTAATATGTCTAAAATGTGATTGAAATGTGTGTAGCTTTTGAACTTTATTTTTCTTGTTCTGTGGTGAAAACTAGTTATGAAAAAATAGATCTGAATTCAAGATAATGACGATTTCGTTTGTAATAACCCTGTTACAGGTAATACGACTATGCAAATCCCCAAATCTTGGATTTTACGTATGTTTGTAGCAATATTTTGTTGTGTTTTCTTTAAAAAAATATACTGTTTACATTAATTATATATAAGCAGATATAAAGGATATAACCCAGGATATGTCATAATTTATATTATACAATTTAAAAACAATTATTTAAAAGAGCATGGCTTCTTCCAAAGTATCGTTAATTGTAGTGAAAAAAGTGCTTCTTATCCAGCTTAAAAATTTTAGAACTCTTATACAATATATTTACAATTTTTGATATCATTACTGCATAAAACTATTTCCGCAGTTATATGGTACAGCATGTTTTATGTTCTCTTAAAGAAAATGCTAGCTCATGATTTAGATTGATAACGAATAAGGAACTGGGGCCGCAAAAAAAACTGGGTAAATAAAGCTAAGAAGAATTTTTTACAAAGCATATGATTGATATCGCACGTCAGATACTATGACTTTTATTGTTAAGTGGTACATGTTTATTCATTTTTATTCACTTTGAAGTAAGAACATTTCGGTTTGAAACGGGGATAATGTATTTGTTATGTTTTTCCTTTTTTAGCAGTGAAAAATAAGTACAGTTCTAATAACCTACATAAATAAATAATGATTTATATTTATGCCCCCCTTCGAAGAAGAGGGGTTGTATTGTTTTGCACATGTCGGTCGGTCCGTCCACCAGATGGTTTCCGGATGATAACACTAAAACGCTTAGGCCTAGGATCATGAAACTTCATAGGTACATTGGTCATGACTGGCAGATGACTCCGATTGATTTTCAAGACACTAGGTCAAAGGTCAAGGTCACAGTGACTCGAAATAGTAAAATGGTTTCCGGATGGTAACTCAAGAATGCTTAGGCCTAGGATCACGAAACTTCATAGGTACATTGATCATGACTGGCAGATGACCCCTATAGATTTTCAGATCACAAGGTCAAAGGTCAAGGTCACTTTGACAAGAAACGTATTCACACAATGGCTGCCACTACAACTGACAGCCCATATTGGGGGCATGCATGTTTTACAAACAGCCCTTGTTAGATGTGATTCATTTTTCTTCATTTGAATAAATTTTTAAGTAGGAAAATGCCAGCTTCTTATTCTGTTTTTGTGCATTCGAGCGTTTGGACGTTCGTTATAATCATTATCACTTAATCATCATCATCATTTCTGTATTATGCATATATTGTTATTTGTACTAAATTTTATATTATGCATGTGATGTCAATGCTGACATGACAAAACAAAATAAATGTTGAATGAAGGTAAACAGTCTATAGGTAATATCATCGGATAAGCAGGAAGGGTGACATGGGTACTTCATGACATCTCATGTCAACAGGGTGATTGATGTCGGTGTGTCATGCTACAACTTCCTGTTTATTGGGCCCTTAATATGATAAAGCCGCTTTTAATAATGGTGATAACTGTAATTTTTCTTGCTAAACAATACGAGACTGGGAAAACAAATGCCACATGTTATTATGCCCGCCGAAAAAAAATTCGGAGGGGATATAGTAATTGGTCCCGTCTGTCTGTGCGTTCGTCCGAAACTTTGTCCAGAGCATAACTCCAAATCTATTCAATAGATTTACTTTAAACTTGGAATATAAACAGATGGCAATCAGGAAATGTGCAGTGACTAAGAACCATAACTCCATCTACCTTAGTTTTTGAATTATCTACCTTTATTTAATTTCAAAGTTAATTTTTTCCGGAGCATTACTTTAAATCTACTGAATGGATTTAATTGAAACTAGAAATAAAAACAGATGGCAACTCGGAAAAGTGCAGTGAACATGAACCATAACTCCTTTAGCCGTATTTTTTTTTTAAATTATCTGCCTTTATTTTTAATATCTCCCTTTATTTAATTTTGCAATAATATTTTGAGTTGAACACTGAAGTATTCAATGTAGAATGAATAGATTAGTTTAAGGAAAAATACAGTGATCAAGAACAGTAACTGTTTATAGTCTTCTTCTTTACTTGCCTCCCTTAATTTCATTTCCATATATTTAATTCTTTACAGCATTATTCCAACAGGATATTATTAATTGAGCCTTGAAATATAAATAGATGACACTGGTGCCATGTTTTACAAATATTATTCTACTCTCTAAAACAAATGTTGTCATACAAGCAAACACATTTCGGCGGGGATTCGGCACTACTGTGACAAGCTCGTGTTTTTTTACTCTTTCTTTGTCTCATATTATATTAAAAGTACGTTTCTCGGCGTATATCCTGATTGTGAACATAAAGGTTGAAATAAAACGTTTCTATATAATTCACTGATTTTTATGCCCCCCGAAGGTGGGCATATTTTGATCGCATTTCCGTCTGTCACACTTTTGCGTTTACGTTTCGAAAAATGCTCATAACTTCTATGTCGTTCCAGATGTAATCTTTATATTTGGTATGCATGTGTATATGGACAAGGCCTTTCCATACGCACTCAAATTTTGACCTTGAACTTGGGGTCCGCGTTTAGGTTTTGAAATCTGCGTTTAGGATTCGAAAAAGCGTTTTTGGGGGGCACATTTTTATTCCTATAGAGACAGCTCTTGTTTTCAGTTTAAATTCGCTTATCAACGCATCAGATATTTTATGTAGTGAATTTTATATAATGTATGATAGTTATGGTGATATAATTTATAAATCAATAAAAGTACTGTCACATTTCCCGTAGACTTTTATACACTTATTATGGTATTTGCAGAAAATATAAAGTACATGCATGTAAACGTGTATTCGAACTGCACGCTGACTTGTGTGCTTGCATATAACTGATACTACATTAAGCGCTATTATATGAGTCCTCACATGACACATTTTGTATGTAGCGTACGTATGTTCTAGACGATTGAACTGTATTGTATTTAAGTATTTCATTTAGACGCAGTTGTCTTTCCACTCCACACATTCTAATCACACATTTATGACTCCTTGCGTTTTCTTAATGAAAAATCAAACCACATTACTTTACGACAGACAATTTAAATCTGACTCGTTTATAAGGGATCTGGCCGATGTCTGATCTATGTGATATAACTTGACACTCAAAGGCATAAGATATGGATCACCACAATGGTTGCTTATACACAGTGTAGATTCCCCTATTTTATTGTGGTAACATGTTTGTTTAGGAAGCATTTGTAAAATAACATGAAATCCAAATTTTAAATCAAAATCGTATTAAGAGCCTGAAAATAGCGCCGTTTACATTTTTAGCTCACCTCATTGGTCAGGTGAACTTTTGTGATCGGTCTTTGTCCGTCGTACGTCCGTCCATCCGTCGTCCACATTTAGTTTGTAAACACTCTAGAGGCCACGTTTCTTATCCGATCTTCATGAAACTTGGTCAGAAGATTTGTCCCAATGATACCTCGATAGAGTTCGAAACTGGGCCATGCTGGGTCAAAAACAAGGTCACTAGGTAAAAAAAAAAACTTGTAAACACTGTAGAAGTCACATTTCATGCCCAATCTTCATGTTTTTAACTTTGTCAAAATGTTTGTCTTAATGGTATGTTGGTTGAGTTCATAAGTGGTTCCGGTCCGTTCAAAAACATGGCCGCCAGTGGTCGGGGCAGTTTTCCTTATTTGGCTATTGAGAAACCTTGTAAAAGAGGCCACATTTCTTGTCCAGAATTTTAGTTTAATATAGATAAAACTTGACCAGGATGTTTGTCTGGACAATATCTAGGTCAAGTTTACGTTTGGTAATGTGGGGACAAAATCTAGGTCATGGGGTCTTATCTTAGAGAAACCTTGTAAACACACTAGAGGCGATAGTTTTGGTCCAATAATGATGATACTTGACCAAACTGTATTTCTTGTTGATATCTAGGCAAAGTTCGACATTGGATATTGTGGGATCAAAAACTTGGTCACGAGGTCCAAATCTTACAAAAACATTGTAAACACATGAAGAATTAGAATTACTTGCAAGTGTGTGCATTGCAAAAGAAAACATGCAAATGGACAGTACTCAATCAGAATTAATCATATGCTCACACTGCAAAGTAAACAGAAGAAGACCAATCTAATATGCTCTAGATTACTGAATTTTCAGCTAAGCAATGAACAAGGCCTTGCAAAAAAAGGTGAGCGAACAATGGTCATCTTTGCCCTCTTGTATTTGAATGGTAGAGATGACTTCCAAGTCGAAGAAGTGAAGTTGCGAAAGAAAAAACAAAACATCTCGAGTTATCTGAGAACGACAATTACAATTAAATGAATAATAAAACAAGTAATTGGTTTCACATGGAGGCAGTTATATATGTTACTTAAAAGTAACCCGAGTTGTGTATCGTGTTATTTCTTAAAATTTGACCCAGTTTTTGTAAAAAATTACAACATATGTACATTTCCATAAAGGATATTTATTTCTGCGTTGAATAAGACCAAGTTCATGAAAATCGCTGCACAATTAATGAAGTTCTGGCTGTTCAAAGCGAAGCATTCTGTTTTCGTGTCATTTTGAGTTGAATACCTTGTTTTATTTATATATTTAATAGTGGAAAAAAAAATCAGAGAAGTTGAGTATTCGTTATAATTTCATTATTTTTAGCTCGCCTGTCACGAAGTGACATGGTGAGCTTATGTGACCATGTGATGTCCGGCGTCCTTTGTGTGTGTGCGTCCGTCAACAATTTGTTTGTGTAGACAGTAGAGGGCCAAGTTTTCATCCAATCTTTATGAAATTAGGTCTGAATGTTTATCTTGATAAAATCTGGGTTGGGATTGTGGGTCATCTGGGGTCAAAAACTAGGTCACTAGGCCAAAAACTAGGTCACATAATAGGTCAAATAATAGAAAAAAAACTTGTGTAGACAATAGAGGTCGCAGTTTTTATCCAATCTTTATGAAATTTGGTCAGAATATTTATCTTGATGAAATCTGGGTTGGGATTGTATTTGGGTCAACTTGGGTCAAAAACTAGGTCACTAGGTCAAAAACTAGGTCAAATAATAGAAAACCTTGTGTAGACAATTGAGGTCGCAGTTTTCATCCAATCTTTATGAAATTTGGTCAGAATGTTTATCTTGATGAAATCTGGGTTGGGATTGTATTTGGGTCATCTGAGGTCAAAAGCTAGGTCACTAGGTCAAATAACAGAAAAACCGTTAACAATTTGTTTGTGTAGACAGTAGAGGTCACAGTTTTCATCCAATCTTTATGAAATTTGGTCAGAATGTTTATCTTGATGAAATCTGGGTTGGGATTGTATTTGGGTCATCTGGGGTCAAAAACTAGGTCACTAGGTCAAATAACAGTAAAACCTTGTATAGACAATAGCGGTCACAGTTTTCATCCAATCTTTATAAAATTTGGTCAGAATGTTTTTCTTGATGAAATCTGGGTTGGGATTGTATTTTGGTCATCTGAGGTCAAAAACTAGGTCACTAGGTCTAATAATATAAAAACCTTGTGTAGACAATAGAGGTCACAGTTTTCATCCAATCTGTATAAAATTTGGTCAGAATGTTTGTCTTGATTAAATCTGGATAAGGATTGTATTTGGGTCACCTGGGGTCAAAAACTAGGTCACTAGGTCAAATAATAGAAAAACCTTGTGTAGACAATAGAGGTCACAGTTTTCATCTAATCTTTATGAAATTTGTTCAGAATGTTTATCTTGATGAAATCTGGGTTGGGATTGTATTTGGTTAGTCAGGTGAGCGATTCAGGGCCATCATGGCCCTCTTGTTTATTCAAATGATACTTTTATTAATTAATATCATAGCAACACACATGCTAACCACCTGTGGTGCTGACTTAAAATCGTATTTTATAAAGGAATATAATATAATTGCGTCTCTGTCCCATTAGATGTTTCACAAGCGAATTTTTATTTCAAATGTAGTATGTGCTGTCATAGAAACCAAATTTGCGTATAAACTATTATGCCCTACTTCGAAGAAGAGGAGCTATATTGTTTTGCACATGTTGGTCGGTCGGTCCGTGAACCAAATGGTTTCCGGATGATATCTCAAGAACGCTTACGCCTATGATCATGAAACTGTATAGGTACATTGATCATGGCTGTCAGATGACCTCTATTGATTTTCAGGTCAAAGGTCAAGGTCACAGTGACTCGGAAACAGTAAAATAGTTTCTGGATGATAAATCAGGAATACTTAGGCATAAGATCATGAAACTTCATACATACATTGATCATGACTGGCAGATGACCCGTATTGATTTCCAGGTCAAAGGTCAAGGTTACAGTGACTTGAAACAGTAAAATGGTTTCCGGATGATAACTCAAGAATGCTTAGGCCTAGGATCATGAAACTTCACAGGTTCATTGATCATGACTGGCAGATGACCCCTATTGATTTTCAGGTCACTAGGTCAAAGGTCAATGTCACAGTAACTCAAAACAGTTAACTGGTTTCTGGATGATGACTCAAGAAAGCATAGGCCAAGGATCATGAAACTTCATAGGTACACTGATCATGACTGGCAGATGACCCCTATTGATTTTCAGGTCACTAAGTTAAAGGTCAAGGTCACAGTGGCTAGAAACAGTAAATGGTTTCCGGATGATAACTCAAGAATGCTTAGGCATAGGATCATGAAACTTCATAGGTACACTGACATGACTGGCAGATGACCCCTATTGATTTTCAGGTCAAAGGTTAAGGTCACAGTGACTCGAAACAGTAAAATGGTTTCCGTGTGTTAACTCAATAACGCTTAGGCCTATGATCTTGAAACTTCATAGGTGCATTGAGCATGACTGACAGTTGACCCCTATTGATTTTCAGGTCACTAGGTCAAAGATAAAGGTCACAGTGACACGAAACAGTAAAAGGTGTCCGGATGATAACTCAAGAACGCTTAGGCCTAGGATCATGAAACTTCATAGGTACATTGATCATGACTAGCAAATGATCCCTATTGATTTTTAGGTCACTAGGTCAAACACACAGTGACTCGAAACAGTAAAATGGTTTTCAGATGATAACTCAAAAATGCTTGGGCCTATGATCATGAAACTTCTTAGGTACATTGATCATGACTGGCAGACGACCCCTATTGATTTTCAGGTCACTAGGTCAAAGGTCAATGTCACAGTGACCTGAAGCAGTAAAATGGTTTCTGGATGATATATATTTATGCCCCCCTTCGAAGAAAAGGGGGTATATTGTTTTCCACGTCGGTCCGTCCACCAGATGGTTTCCGGATGATAACTCAAGAACGCTTAGGGTTAGGATCATGAAACTTCATAGCTATTGATTTTCAAGTCACTAGGTCAAAGGTCAAGGTCACAGTGACTCGAAATAGTAAAATGGTTTCCGGATGATATCTCAAGAATGCTCAAGAATGCTTAGGCCAAGGGTCATGAAACTTCATAGGTACATTGACATAGACATACATTCTGCCAAATAATTAATATTTATTAAGCATCTTAAGCATGGAGGTATGTTTTTATAGGTCCCTGTATTAATGAATGACTAGGATGGTTTAAATAAGTAAATAAATAAATGGAGTGAGGGGTGGATGGATGGAAGAACGAATGAACATATGAACAAACAAACGAACCAATGAACAAGCGCACGAACGAACAAACGGACGGATGGATGGACAGATGAATGCACACATCTAACATAAATACATAAACGAATAAATGAAAGAACGGACGAACGATCAAACAAACCAAACAACAAATAAACAAACGCTCGAACGCATAAACGGACGGACGGACAGAATAATGAATGAATGAATGACAGATAATTGAATAAATCAATAAATTCCTGTTCCGTTCACACTTATGTTTTTTATTATTTTGGTATTGCATACTTACTATAACTAAATACAATTTAACTATCAACAAATCCCTAGTGTTTGCCAAATTATGAATGTATTGTACAAATTATAGGTATTACAAATAAACCACGCGGTGACAAGATTCACTTTAGTATGTATTATATTCAATCTTAAAATGTTCCAAATTCCGTGAATAAAAAAAAACATGTATTTGTATAATATAATTAAATACTTCTCTTTTTTATTGAGTTCAAGACCTAAAATGGCGTTTTCGTTCATTACTTTTAATAAATAATCGAGAAGATCGATATACCGTAGTCTAATCCGTTCTTTATCTTTAAATAAACTGTGTTTTTTTTTTACCGTAATTACTCATAAGTTTTCGGACACTTGAAAATAATAGTTTTTTTTGTGTCCGATTATTTAGATACGAAAAAGTACGAGAGTCCGAAAATAATTTTAATGTATTTTAATCTGCTTTCTCTGTTTTTAATAAAATACAACTTCACTTATTTGCAATCTCTTACCTGAAATGGTATACAATAACGTTATAAAAACAACCATACTGCTTCCTGAATACGATGCCGTTGGGTGAAACCATTGTTAAATACCACATAACATGGCAGTCTACCCAACAACGCAATTGTAATGGTACATTGTCCTCGTGGCATTCTGAGCCAGGTTTTATGACCTTAATCCAGTTGTAAAACTTTATGATTGAAGGGTCCCAGATAAGCGAAAAACAGGGCAAAAATCTAGTAAAATAGCGCTGTAAAATATACTGTCCTAAAGAACACCGTCCGAATAATTGGAGTCATTAATTATGGACGCAAACCCGTATGTCCGAAAATTTAGAGTCACGAAAAATAATTATTTTGGCTAAATAAGGGAGTTTCCGAAAACTTAGTGCCCGAAACTTAGAGTAATAACGGTTGTTGATCTTTGCGACAGATATCTAGAGGCACCAACCCCACACCAAATGGTATGATTGTAATACCAGTGCCTGTCCATACAACGTTACTCCGTTAACCTAAGGTCTCTTGAACGGGATAACTCGAGTCGTATAGGGTGTTTGTAATGTAGTTTGGAGAGGAATTCCATGGATAGCAATTCGATCCTATCAAGTATTATTGCTGGGACGATCCCTATAGTAGCATATCCTCGGGTGTTTTAAGTCCAAGACTACGTGTGCGAATAGTTCCGGCTCTTCAATTGTATTTATCTGGAAAATTTCTGCATGTATAATTGTAACTAGCCGGTACTTATGTCTGCTATAGAATTGCATATGGCGACTAAGTATTTTCTATCTTCTGGTTTACCATCACATAACTTGCAGGTTGGGTCAACCAGATATTGGTGAAAGACTGCTGTTTTGGATTGGGATGTTAAGCTATGCTCTCTCGCCATCTGTATTTTTTGGACGAGTAACATGGTGTCACTTCCCAGACTTAACACAAGTAGGGTTAAGGTATTTAAGAGGACTTTTATTCCAGATATAATGTTTCCATTTGTCTTCACTGTGCTCATTAATGTGGTGATTTCACATGGCTTTCCCAAAGGCTGTGTCATTTTCAGGAGTGAGTAAGCATTTTGAAGACCGTATTGTTTGGGAAGTCTGCGAGCTCTGGAGAATAATTTTTGTCTTCAAGCGGTCTAACTGCGAGTTGTCTTCTGGATGCCTCATGTTTCACAGAATCTACACTCACTGTGATGTTAATAAAACAAGGGGACATTTGTTGTGCATTTGAGCTAATGTAGGGATAACTCCTAGGAGTGCGGAGGCTGCCATGTTTAGATGTCCTTTTTTGTTAGATATTGAATTTGTTTTGAGGTTTTCTTTTGGTTTGTGTCGAGTTTATCAACATCACTCTGTTTGTAAGGTAGTACTTCTAGGTCATATGGTATTCAAGGGAAAACGTTTGTAAGCCATATGAGTGCTTTAGTATCCTGTTTTCACCGGTGTTCCCATGTAAGCCTGCTACTTGGAGGGAGTACCCTGTACTTTTACCAAGATGTACTTTTTTCCTTTTATTTCCTATGTGCATGGTGCTTTCTGTTTCGAGAATGGAGAGTCCATTGAATTTAAGGTTTTTTTTCTTCATGCTTTGCAGAAGGACCATAAATAATACAGGAACTTTTTGTAGCGTTGATATCGTACCTGTTTTGTCTACTTATTGTTTTCCTCTGTTTCCAACAAGTGCTTTATCATCTGCACAGGTAGTGTGTGGTATTTCGCTATGACTGCGTAAATTTCTGAAGAACGGTGAAATGAAATCAAAAAGAGTTTTCAACTACAGCCCGTATTTATTTAACAGCTTTAGCGACATAATAACCATATGAACGTTTCAATTTCATTTTTCATACATCAATAAATAACAATAACATTATACTAAATATATCATATGATTGTTTACATAAACTATGATTATGTCCACACTTTTATTCGCGCTTAAATAAACAATAACACTTTTCACCAACCAGTGGGCGATGTATAACGTTGAATGACGTTACACATGGCTAAAATTGTACAAGATTTTAATTGACGATGTGAGATGTAAAGATACTATTTCTCCGTATCCATTGATCATAAATGAATCAATGTATTTATTTAAGTCGGATATTATCATAACCCGGCGGGCATGTCTGACTTCATGGACAAACTAAAATTATTGTTATTTTTCCACTAAAGATGATTGATAAATGCGTTCATTTAATTCAATTTCACAATAAATCTTGAATGCTAGTCTCATTTTGAGAAATAACCTAGTGTTGCGCTCGCGTTCAAACGTAAATATTGTTTATAAAACACACACACACCAAAGAAATCAGTTTATTTTCATATTCAATATTTTTATTGAGTGTTTACGTTTGTTATGTCATTATCCTTTTAATCAGTTTATTTTCATATTCAATATTTTTATTAACGATTGAGTATGTTGACTACTCAAACTATGAAATTAGGTTTGGAATGTTGAAACCCAAACGAATGTCTGCTAAAAAGGACCTCTAACATAGCATTATAATTTACATACATTTAGAAACAGATATGACTTTGTCTACACAGACAGCGATGACTGACTTAAGACTAACATATTTCTTAGATCTCGATAAATGTAATGTATTGGCTGTTTTTATTTAGTTCATCTTGAAGTGTGAATTGCTTTGGAAGTGATTTTTGGACTTTTGTGTATACTTTATTGTTGTGTAGGAAATGAGTTCGGTTGTATGTCTTGCAAATATTTATTATATAACTTGGGTTATTTGTTAAAGGCCCCTTAGGAACCAAACCTCATATTTTCCAGAAGGCCCGACTTGCATATTATATCTTATAAGTTGTTTTTAACTTGCAGATATGTAAACAATTAATTTGAAAAATACATACTTATGCTGTCATCGAGATGTCGGTGAATATTGTATTCATTAGAAGACTAGAAATACCATCTTGATAGCCACTCTAATAACAAAACTGTATACAATCTGCTTTATGAAATTGCCAACTGTTATAAGCAAATAAGCTATCAATGTTATGCAAACATATAAGGCGGTTACTGTTTTCTAGTTAACAGTTCAGTAATGATCGTTGATCTAATATAACCATTGATGTTGTGTCTATGACTATATGTTTAATAACACCCGCGTCTTCACGACATTGTGTCATTCTGAGAGGAATCCGGCGCATGAATTCTTACCATCCAGCGCATAAAAATACAGCCGACGTTCCCACTCAAGGCCAACTCTTTCAACTGGTTGCGGGGTTGCAAAATAGGAATGTTACACGCAAGGTCGATTTGCGATTTGCATTGCTACATAAACATCAGTAGACAACAGCAAAAGCATGCATGTCTTTTTCATGAAGAAGAGTCGGGTATAATGAGCGATGCAGGCAAAACTCGGCGTTCATATTAGAACATGCTTAGTATATTCCAATAAACAAAGATTCGTGTTATCGCGAGGTCCCGTCAATTCATCCGGTCCCCGCAAATGAAGCCACATGATAAACCGAGCAGTCATGCCATTCAATATCCGTATATTTCTTCTGAGCAGGCATTGATTTACATTGTCAAAAACATAAAAACAATTATGAAATAGCCCGATATAAACTTCACATAATCAGACAACATTTTGTGTTGATTGAAAGAAAGTGTATTATCAGTAGTTTGGTTGAGTGGTAATCTGATATCTTGATAATACTATCTACACATGTGCAACTAGATGCTTAAATCCTCATGGAGACATCTCCCCGATCTCGATTTTTCCGGATTGCGTGACCACTTCCGTTTGCATAAAATATTGTCAAACTATCGGTTTAGGTAAAACATCATTTAGCTATAAAATAATTGTGAATCAATTATTAATGTTTTTGATATCTACATATAATGTGTAAATACTGATGTCGAAGTAATATCGCCTCATACATGTTTCTTGTTGGGCAATAAACCATGATTATGGTGCCTGGGGTAAAATGTATGATCGATTAGTTGAATGATATTTCTTTGTGAGTGGTTAGTGGCCTTTTCACAGATTTGTGCATTTATTGAAGTTTGTCATTAAATACTGTATATTGATAAATGTAAACATGGGATCTAAAAAAAAAACAGTAAAAAACTAGAATAAAATTAAAGAAAGACAAAAAAGTAACCCTTTATTTGGCTCGAACCACTGAACTCTGGAGTAAAAGTCCTCTCGCCATTCCGTGCTCATACAATGAGTGATGTATTTATGCTTTATTTAAGCAATCCCTCGTAGTAATCACAAAATATAACGACAACAACAGAACTCTCCAAATTATTCAATCGTTTCGCGTTGCAACGTTTGATGATTTCAGGTTTTTAAATCGTCAAAAGATGCATATAATGAATTTTTTTAGAGCATGTTAAATGCACAGTGGTACTGTTCCCTCACAAATAGCATAACTACAAGGAAAATTTGCGAATCTGAAACATTTTTATTTAATTTTGTCAATTTAAACCAAAACGCGAAAAGGCCCTTTAAAGGAACTTGTTTCAACGATTTTTTTGGCATGTTTTGAAGTTAGTGATTAAATACTTTAATTGATAAAATTAAGCATATGAACAAAAATGCTCCAGAATAAAACAATAATTAAATTAAAGATAGGAATAAGGAAACCGCACCTGGGCTCGAACCACTGACATTTATACTAACGGACATCCCCTATACCGCTCAGCCATCTATTTTATTTTAAGCATATTTTATAATTTATGTAAGCAATCCACATTATGTCACATAAAAATAACGTAGACATCAAAAACTCTCCCCATTATTCACCTGTTTCGCGTTTTTTTACGCTTTACAATTGTTATCAATTTCTAAACGATTATTATTTGAAAGCCATAATTTTGTTTATGTATTAGTATATCTCATTAGAGTTTTGTCGCTCGCTGATGCACATTGTTCATATATGAATTTGAATATGTGACAACAAGCTAGAAAAATGTCATTTTGACAAACTGCGAAAATCTCCCTTTAACTACTTAAGCAGAATAGTACTGCTGTAGTGATGAATCTAAACAAGTGTTACATTATGTGTAAGTGGAATTTCGTTCGTTTTGCATGCTGGTTAAAGTTGAAGATGAAAAAAATTTGACAAACATCGAATCTAAATTGTATAAATTATTGTCACTATGCAGTAAAGTGCCTATTTGCTAAAGGACACCTGTTTAATAACGTAATCAAGTAAAATATTAAATGTTATCTTACTGAACAATAATCAGTTGACCAGTATGGTCCTATTTAAGATATCATATTATATATGGATACGAGTATCTGAGTGCCAACTACGTTTTATTTAAACAAAATACATTCTTAAAAAGGGAAAAATACAAAAAATATATATAACGTATTTATACAATGAATAAATGTTGAAACAAAAACCTATGCCGTCTGTGTTAAAGCTAAAAATTTGCATTAAATGACTTTTATTACTTTTGCAGCCTACTTTGAAACTTCCTTTTGCATATAATAATCTCGATAAATCTAGTAAAAGTCAATCTTAGACAGCTACGCCAAAATAACAGAAACGCGCCCCAAAACAAAACACATTTATCCCCTGGTAAAATAAGTTTATTTTAAACTTTATTATATTTCAATGAAACGACCTTCACTTAAAAGTGTACATTTAAAGAATTAGTAAAAATGACTGCGGGCCTTCCGACCTTTATGTGACCGACCAGTCCTACGTTAAACATAAAGCGGACCGAAGGAGATGACCGAGATTAGTGAGATGTTTTGATGAATTACTGGGCGGTCTCTTAATGGTCGGAAGGCCCCTCGGTCATGTTTACTTTGTCTACTGTTTGGAAGGTGACTGGGAGGTCACCACAAGGAAACACGGATGGACGTGTTGTTTGATATTCCTTATATTATTAATTTATCATTAATTGTAAGTAAATTTAACAATTTCGAATATATATATATAGGACAAAAATCAAAGCTCATAAATTGACGACTTTTTAATTTACCTGGACGCCCTCTGGGACTAAAGCGTAGCTTACCGCTGTATTTGTCACAACGCGAATCGATTTTTTTTAAATATATCACTCAAAAGAGAAAAAATAAATCCATCCTAGCATGTTTATTCCAAAAATAATGTGTATATTTATATAGATTCTTTGTGTTCTTCCTGAGCGGCAAAGATGTGATTTTCGAAAACCGTGCTCAAGTCGATATGTGACAGTGCTTTCCATTCATTATCTGTTCTGAATTGAGTGTTTGTGAGTAGTAAGAATACCATCATATGTTTGTTTTTGATGTTTACCATTGTAAAAGTATATTTTTGTTATGCCCCCCTTCGAAGAAGAGGGGGTATATTGTTTTGCTCATGTAGGTCGGTCCGTCCACCAGATGGTTTCCGGATGATAACTCAAGAACGCTTAGGCCTAGGATCATGAAACTTCATAGGGACATTGATCATGACGGGCAGATGACTCCTATTTATTTTCAGGTCAATAGGTCAAAGGTCAAGGTCACATAAGTGTAGGTTATTTTTTTGAAAGTTTTGAGCTGCTTTTAAATAACTATGATAAAACATTGCGCCCGTTTTCAATCAAATATGGCGCCGGTCTGATAGAAATACCGAACCTAACTATTTATATTCAATCATGTAAAGAACTATGTTTTGAATCATGAAAAGAACTGTGTTTCCTTTTTATAAGAATATTTGATTTTTATCTACGATAAAGTTTCTCATCACTTTAGTATATTCTTATCTAACACGTAGTCATTTTCATTATCAAATTTCATATCGTTAATAACTTTGGCTGAATGTATTGCATTTTATAATGATATCTTGGGCCGTATCAATCCGTGTATTGTGTATTACTTCCATATGGTGGCATAGAGGGACATTGACTCCGCTTTTTAAAAATTGCGCTCCTTCTATGTCGTTTCCCCGACATACTAACTCGAGATAACGACATACTAACTCGTGGGAACGACTTTTAAGGTCGAGGGAACGAGGTAGAAAAAAAGAGGAGCGAATAACTTAATAAAAGAGGAGTGCAATGGAAAAGCGAAGTGTTTCTTCTGGTTGACTTAACTCTTTCAAGATAAGTTTGATTTAAACGATGAATGTTATATGACTAAAATATACCCTTTAAATGTCAAAGATGATGACATAACATTGTTAAAATAAATAACTTAGTATTCACTTCGTTTCACTCTGTTTAAAATCCCAACCCAAATTATTTGGTCCTTTACGTCCGTTATTGTGGCTTTTTTCTGCAATAGTATAACGATGATTTAATTATTTAATAAAATGATGATATGTCTCTAAATCTTTTTTATCAAAACATGGTGAGGTTTGATTTTGTGTTCGCTTCATTTCAGCGTGACTCAGTTTTATCAAATCATGGTGAGGTTTGATTTTGTGTTCGCTTCATTTCAGCGTGACTCAGAAAGTTTCAATTAAGTTTCTCTGATTTATATCTTACTTTTGAGTGTATAAATAAGTTTTCAATTCACCATAACTGAAGGGCATACACATGCAATTGTCTCATTATGATATGGTCAATAAGTCAGCAAGTGATACCCGATATCTTACATCAGCTAGGTTCAAGTATTGAGATGGCGTACATGATTGTTTAATTGAAAGACGGCGTGACTGCCCTACCTGTTTAAAAACTTCCCACGACAATGATTTGATTTGATTTTATTTTATTTGGTAAAAATATGAACATAACATAGTTACTACATAATGCAGACAACATGAAATATATTATCACAGCAATATACATAGTAAACCATGGAATGCACACACAATACCAAGGATAACACAAACAAGAAATATCTTTAAAAATATACGGCGTAAATAGTTTAATGAATGAGATCAAGTATAGCGAATGTCTTTTTCTGTGCAGTTCTTAGCTGCATCACACGCAGTACGGGATGTTACGGGGAGTTTTCGCGCGGCTTATTTACACATAATAACATATTGCTGGTCATAAACCTATAGATACAAAACAGAAAACCAAAAGAAAATGGAAGTGAAATTTAAACATATGAGTCAACCGGCCACACGAGAAGTATCCGTATTTATAGGCGCGTTCTTCGAACAAACCTGTTTTAGTGGTTTGTCGGGCATTGCTATTTGATTCGATTATTAACAGTATCAATTATCATCGTGCTAATGCTTAAAGTGATATTATGGGCATTTTGCACTGTTGAATTGAGCTGAAAAGAATTAACAGGTCAAAATAGTTAGTTAAAATTGGTTACTGATTAATTATCTGCAACTCACCTTGCTACCAGTTGTTTATAAAAATATATTTTATATTCGATATTCTTACGTGACCCACCCAGTCCTGTAAGCTGAAATGATCCGTAAAACAATTTCGTGTCTTTGTGTCGTATGAACAAATCTGCACTAAAACTAAATTTAGGTTCAACTCGTAAACGCATGATCAGTTGTCAAACGAAAGTACGGTTGATATTCAAATGCATTATTTTTCTCTTTCTGGTATATTGTTTTAGTATGATGATGCTGCATTAATTAATATAAGTGTATATGAAGTAGAAACATCAAAAATAATCAACGGTTGCGATAGACACCTATAAACTGTTACATGCTCATAATATCACTTTAGTACATTAGGCAATATGGACGAATAATTATTGTTAAATTTATCAACAATAATATTATCATTGTATTGTTGAAAACACATTAAGAATCTATTATTTACATACCATAATTATATTGCTGAATATCTTCATTTAACATATTTCTGGTCTAAAGAAAATTCCAGGTCACCTAGTTCACGGATAGCGTCTTTTTATTATAACGATTATTTTACTGGCCGCCAACTCCGGTGATGACCTGTATATAAACTCTGAATGTCCGCGAATTGACCCGATATACCTCGCGGGTTGAAATGCAATGCTTTAAAGTGAGGCCTCGCTTCCATTGCTCTTTATACTTTTACATGTTAACATGTGACAGGAATAAGGAAGTAAGTACTAAATATGAGAACATAGCCTTTTAAGTATAAACGCTCTTGCGCTGGTAATACTCTGAAAATAAAAGGTGTACGCACAAACTGTATTGATGTCGAGAATTGAGTGTAAAACTGTTCTATCTATTAAGCCTTTTCATTCGAGATAAAATTGTTTCATACAGTAAAACAGTGTTACAAAGACGCGGATATGTTTCCAATGTTCTGGTGGTATACTCAAATCAGCCAATGGAATAAATGAAGTGTATTCATTCGTACCTAGCCGCGGGAAATTTTATTGGAATTTTATTGGACACTTACAAAGGTCAGGCTAAGGTGAAAAGCTGGCTTATGCAGCTTACGCCGAAAAAGAGAAAAATGATTTTCACTTATTTCCATTGTGGTCCTTGATATTTGTGACAGTAACCATGAAACAGTCATGTATTAAATATTAAATAATTTATACGTATCAAAGATGTACTGTTTAATATATCCAGTATATTACTGTTTAAGTTATGACAAATATTATCACATGTACATTATATCACTGAAGTTGCTTAAGAAAGTATCACACTGCATATGTAGTTAATAAACACAATTTGTAGCACACTAAGAGTTTGAAAATAAATAAATATGAGATCATTTCATCATAATGATCATAAGACTTAAAAATGCATTACAGTTTTTAAAAGAACATAAAATACATACAAAAATTATACTATGCGAATCTATAAAGATTGTAAAAGTGTTTTTTTGATGGCACCCTTGAAATGATAAGGTTTAGATACATCCCTGATGTTTTGTGGAAGATTTTTCCATAAACTGATACCATTATTTGTATATGTTTTAGAACCAAAGAGTCTACAAATGTAAAATTATCAGCAAAATGAACAGATTCTGGCTGAGCTGCCATATTGGACCGAGTACAACGATTATGCACACCAGACAATGGCTTAAAATGCTCACCCATATACTCTGGTGCAAGGCCATTTTTAACATTATGTACATAACTAAGTATCACGTCTACTCTTTTTGAAACAGGCAGCCAACCTAAGTATGAAAACTGTTCTTGACCAACATGGGATCTGTTATCCATATTCAGAATAAATCTAATCACCTTGTTTTGTGTAGTTTGAAACCTATTTTTAAGTGACTGAATATAAGACCAGGGTACCAAAAGGAGCAGGCATAGTCAAAGTGGCCACTTAATCAAATCATATGTTATTAACTTCTGTCATTTATAATGTAAGAGAAACTCCATAAATCAAATGTCGACGATAACCATTGAAGCTGGCATAGTCAAAGTGGCCACTTAATCAAATCATATGTTATTAAACTGCTGTCATTTATAATGTTAGAGAAACTCCATAAAATCAAATGTCGACGATAACCATTGAAGCTAGCATTTTACTTCAACTGTTTGCGTGTTGTTGTTGTATTTTTGTTTGTTATTCATCTTAGATGGTGTATTATAGTCATAGCGATTTAGTTGTTGTTGTTTTTTCCATTTCTTTCATTCATTCAAACGGGTAAGACATTATTGATGTTACAATACTGTAGGCGTTGTACGACAACCTTGCCACAGTTCACGGTTGCTCCGATAAACAAATGAGACGCCTTGTTTTTGGTTGAATGACGTATGCATGTGTCACGTGATATTTTATAAACAATCTCACCAATAAGATTAGTATCTAGGAGGGCGTCGTTTCGTAAAACTATTCACCCTGAACCGTTTGAATCTATAAAATGGATCGCATTATGGACCGCAGAAGCGTTGTAATTTTGGATCCATTCTTCAGTAGAAGGTGAGTTTTTTGTGCATACTTCTTTAGCTTTTTTGTGAACTGGTTTTCTTAATTGAAAACCAAAACAGATAATACAGTTGCTAACTCTGAAATAGGTTGAACAACTATTGCGTAAAAAATATATTCAAAGCAAACACATTATTTAAATTATATTAGTGTACATTTGTTCATTTGAATAATAAGCAACCCTTGTTGGAATTAAGTAAATATGCTGAATATAGTTTGTACAATTTTAACTTTAAATTAAATACTTTACATGTATTTATATTTTTGAGACGATTGGTTTTCAGGAAAATAGTCATATGAGGTTGAAGTCACATATTTACAACATTTCAATACATTTATGATTGACAAAGAGAAATCCAGGAGTTATGGATTAAGAGCTTTTTCATTGATGATATTGATGAGATAAATCCGATTTGTTATGAAAACACTCATATCTTTATTTTAAATTATGGTAAGAAAATGAAATAATAAAGATTGTGTTTGTCAAAATTATTTAGGATGTATTTTACAATTATTTCCTATTTCAAATACTGTTTATCGTGAGTATTGTCCTTAAAGGGTATTCATTTTGGTCCTATTTCTGATAATGTGAATGCCTTAATGTTGTATTTTTCTGCAAGTATAAGTCTCGTGAAAAAAACATAAATCCACGTGTCTGAAACCATTCAGTTAATGCATATACATCATCCACTTGTCTGAAACCATTCATTTAATGCATATACATCATCGGACGATTCAGTTGTGACGGGGATCAAGTTACTAAAAAACGTGTAATTTTAAAATATTTAACATAATCTCTTTTACTTCAAGTTAGTATAAATAAACAAAGAGATTTACAAAAAAAAGACATGTTTTGTTTTAGTGACCATGCTGTGCGTTGTTTTCGTAATTGCCATTCTGACGGTGCGTGGCACTACAGCAGCTACCTCAGGTACGGAACACAGACACATAAAGGAAATGGCGGCAAATTAATATGTTTCATAGCCATATGGGTGATAAGGTTGTTCTGCCTTTGCGAACCCCTCCCACAACTATCAGGAAGAATGCTTGATCGGATAGACGTATATTTTAAAAACTGATAAAACACCAATTAAAATTACACGGACAAAGTAAACAGTTTATCTAACTTCGACAAGCGTGAGCATAATAACGGACTATCTGGCTTGTTCTCAAACCCAAACACGTATTTAGACACGTGATTGTGCGAGTTAAGTAGTGAATATTTAGGTTTACACATATATTGCCTCATATCTTCTGCTTTTGTTGAACCACTCGTTATACTTTTCAGTTATCGCAGACTGTGAAGCTGGCCCGAAAGTGACTCTCACCATCACGGGTGCAACAAACGGCTACACCGTGTATGGTGTCGGTACAGGATGTGATTCAACCACCGTAACCAGTTCACCGCAAACGTATATTATGGACACATCGGACGCAGGATGTACATTTACATGTGTGAGGATACGTTTATGTGTTTTATACCATCAGGAC